>NC_045560.1:117855878-117903378 GCF_009819795.1 Aythya fuligula
GCCCCGCTCAGGCGGGCGCGGGCAGCAGCAGCGCGGCGCCGCCCGCTTATTATCATTATTATTATCATTGTTATTATTTTTTGTTAAAAAAGCGGAAAGTTTTGGGGTCCCCCCCCCATCCTTTTGCCGTCCCGGGAGCGGGTGGGGGCGGGGCGGGCCGAAGTTCCCGGTGCGGGGCCGGAGTTGGGGCTGTGCAGGAATGCGGCGCCGGCCATCACGTGGAGCGGCCCCCGGCCGCCCGGGGCGGGAGAAGGGGGGGTGGTGGTGGTGGTGGTGGTGTGTGTGGGGGTATCAAATAAATAAATAATTAAAATAAAATAAACGCGCCCGCAGACGCAGCCGTAGCGGGGTTGGGAGGGGAGCAGAGGGGGGGGCGCCGCTCCCCGCAAGCCCCTGGCCGTGGGGACGCGAGGCTGAGCCGGGGGGGCAGAGCCCGGGCCCCGCAGGAGGACAAAGGGCGGCTTGTGAGGCTGCGGCGTCCCGGCCCGGCGCCCCCCTTCCTCCTCCTCCTCCTCCTCCTCGTCGTCGTCGTCCTTCCCCCGCCCCCCGGCGGCCCCTCAGCCCGCCCGCCCGCTGCCCCCCTTCCCTCTCCTTCCCCTTCCCTTCCTCCCCCGCCGGGAGCCGCCGGCAGCCCCCCGAGGAGCCGCTGGGGGCCCGGGGCACGGCGCGTCCCCCCGGCCGGCCGGGGGCTGTCACCTCCGCCCACCGTCGCTCGCTCCAGCGGAGTTGAATAAAGCCCCGAAGGGGCGGCAGGTCAGAAACCGGGCCGGGGGGCGGCGAGGGGGCCGGGGGAGAGAGCCCGGGGCGGGAGGGGTGGGAGCCGGGACCCTCCGGCAGCCCCCTTCCCTCCCTCCTCCTCCTCCTCCTCTTCCTCCCGCTCGCAGCGCCCGGCCCGCTGCTCGCCCCAAACAACTCTTCCAGGAGTTGCCTTCCTCTTGGCTTGACCAAGCTCGAGAGCGGGCTCTCCTTCTTCCCCTGGCCTCGCTAACCTCCCATTCCTCCCCTTTATTTTCTAATCTCTTAACACACCAGCGATTTTTTTTTTTTTTTTTTTTTTTTTTTTTTTTTTTTTTTTAAAGAAAAGGGAATAAAGCGTGCCTTGAGTTGACCGCTCTACCTGCTGCCGCAGCCTGCCTCTAGTTTACTGAAGTTTGTGCACTTCAGTGGTGCTTTTGTTTGGCATCTGGTGGAGAACAAACGAGCTGCTCTTCCTCTTTACCCCGTAAAAATGATCCCACCATGAAAGTTCTGGTGGTGGGGCGCGCGTTTATGTCCCAGGCTTCCCGGGGAGGATTTATTTACATGCACGGAGGAGTTTTAGAGCCAGTAGGAGAGCGACCAATTAGCTGTATATGCAGAAAGATGCTGGGAAACTTTATCTGAAGGGTGCTCCTAGACCTCCAAGCCTCTCAGTGCAGAGGGACGGACGGGCAGAATTAACTGGCAGAGAGAGAGAATTGTTCTGCTATAGACACTGGACGTGTTTCACTCGTGGGTATTTGCTAGTTGTGCTACAGAGAGGTTTGTTTCGGGTGCCTTCCTCTGAACATCCCGCTTAAATTAAAACGAGGGATACCGCTTCCATTTTATGTAGAGGTATGGGCTTTGCCTCCCTTACGTACCAGTGGTTTCAGAGTCCCTAAAATGAGAAAACAGCAACATTGTCTGATTCAGATGGAGTAGCCTGGATGTGCTGACAATAAACTACTGGCTGAAGGAAACCGCTTGATGCTCAGGATAGAGATGCTACAAATTTCTCCACAGCACCTTATTTACTGTTTTCCAACTAAAAAGAGGCAGTAAATCAATCATCATCTGTAATTATTGCTGCAGTAATTACCTTTGGGAAGTAGGTTATCATTCTTGGTGGCCTTTGTTCAAATATCTTTTTCATTTTCCCCGTGTTATTTTTTTTGAATCGTGTCCATTTTTGAGTGGATTAATAGTATTCCGACAGCAGCCTGATTGTAAGATTTCTGGAAGGGCTGGTAATGTGATTCATCTGAGAAGTTCAAAAATGCTTGTGTAGTCGTGGCATTTAAATTCATTGATAAGGGTCTGGCCATCAGTTGCTACATCTTCATTTTTAGTGAACAAACAAAAGCTGTGAGTAATGTCGCAAGGAGAATTTCAACTGCAGCCCTAATGTAGGATTTATTTAAATTTCGTATTTCTTAAGTATTACTTATTTAGTCGGTACAAAATATAGTTCTACGGTTTAAAAATAAACAGTATTTTAAATAGCTTCTCTGAAAAACTATTCTTTGAATGTATGTTAATGAGCTATTTAAACTCATGAGTGCTGTTTCACATCTAAATAAAATATGGAGTTACACATTACATTTCCAATTTGTCATCTACTTAGCAGCCCTTTCTGGGGGGAAGATATAAGAGATATTTTTGATATGTCTGTCACTTTTGATAACTTAATTTGAAACTTATATCTTAGGGGAATAGCGATACAAGGCAGGTAAATACATTAAAACAAAATGACAATTGAGTTTTTTATACTGAATGCATGAAACTAATGTTCATCTGAAATGGTGGGTGTTCAGAACTTGCTAATGACTAAATTCCTTCTATTTTTTGAAAATATTCTTCTGCTGAATTACCCTGGTTTCTGTTTACAGTTCTTCTCTTTCCTTTCCTATTTCTTCCCCCTTCCTCCCCTCCATTCTTTCTCTTGGTTTGTTGCCAACTGTGGTCCGAGCATCCCCCAACTCTTTCTGATGATTACATCGCAGAAAAAAAGGCATGGCGAGCACTAGATAAGCCCTCTACAATTTAGAAATAATACAAAGATCTATCTAAGGAAAAATAAGATAGTAATTAATTTCTGTAAAAAGCAGCATTTCTTACAAATATACTGTATGGCTGTGGCAAAAATGAGTGAGAAAGAGAGTAAATAATTTAACTTTCTGAAAAACTGCAATTTGAATATACGACTTTAGGAAGAGGGAATAAAAGTTCAACTGCCAGGTTCTTTTAGGCAGAAGATCGGTTGCATCAAACTCAGCAGTCCTGACCTATATTTCATTTTACGGATTAAATTACCACGTTTCCTTGGCTAGTTTTTGAAGGGGGGGAAATAAGCAAATCTATTAGGTATCATTGGTCTGATCCAAATCACCTAAGACACATACACTTGGCGGGGGGGGGGGGGGGGGAAGAAAAGCAGGTGGGGAAAGGTAAGTCAGAGGCAGATACTGGTGTGTGAGCCCCAGAACAGGCACCATGCAAATGCAGGGTGTGGAAGGAGGGCGATGGGTACGGCTCCTTAAATTCGCCTCCCCGAGGGGCAGCGGCATTCCCCAAATACAGCCATGCTGGGGACCCCCTGAGATGGGAAAGTGAGGGAGGGAGGAAGAGCAGCTCACTTGGATCTTGTTTAACTTGGCCATTTGAATGGTAAAACCTTTTCTGTGACTTGGCATGCTTTGTAGAGATCACGCTTAGGTTAGGGGCCCCCACCCCTTTTGGTTTATGGGGTTTTTAGTTTGGGGAGGGTGTGAAGTTTTCCCTTTACCCTTACTAAGGGCTTTTGGTGAGAAACTTTCTGCTTTGCAGCAAATCAGAGTTAGAAAAACAGTCACTTGTGAAGTGAAAGAGTTATTCTTTATACAAACCTGAATGAAAATGTAGCCCTGCTAAATTTTAAACCCAGGTTTCTCTAAGCTCAAGTCAGGTAATACTCATTATGCTAAAGTCACCCATGAAAAATCACTGAAACTGTAGGTGTTAGATAAGCCATCCCAAGGAAACTGGAACATCCCCACAGATTTCATAGAAACACTGATCTTTGAAAGTGATCTTATTTTTTTTTTCCTTTAAAAATGTTGTTATTACTTCAAAGTATTTTCCTTTTTTGCTCGCTGTAATTTTGTATCCCACATCTGACTGTAGAAATAAAATTACCGAGTGTTAGTTCCTAGAAAGATGAGAAGGAAAAAAGTATCTGCTCTATTTTGCAAATCTATACTCTGCTTAAAGAAGGCTTGTGTCTCGAAATATTTTGGCGAGCCCAGAGTGTCTCTTAAAGTTGTTCCCTGTCTTTAAGCAAAGCTGGGTACTCTGTCCATCCGGGCTGAATTTACAACTGCGCCTCAATTTATGCGGAGTGCTGGTGGACTGAGTAAATGTAGCTGTGTCTTAATGTGACTTGTTTTCTCATCATAAATTCAAAGCTGAAGGCTGTTTCCCATACCAGAGGTGCAGGTGGTGTGGTGTAGTATTGAGGAAGGTAAAAGAGCAGCGGATTAAAATACAAATCTTAATAGCAACAATAGTTTGGAGAGAATTTGACATTCAGATCCCCTTCAGGCAGTAGCCTTTACGTTTCTGTATATCAGCAAACATTTTGAATGCTTATTTCCAACCCCAACCAGCTTCTAAATTACATGGACTAGACTCTAAAGTCATTAGATTGTCTGCTGATTAGACTACAATCAATCCACCATAAACAAAAACAGCAATTAGCATTGGCATGATTTCTGTGAACCTGTCTTAAAAGTTCCAGTGTTACCAGTCCAAAGAACTTTTTCTGAACGGGTCAGTTTCAGGGGCTCTGTTATTTTGGCATCATCATTTTGTAGGGAGGGAACAAAAAATTCATAAGATTCCATTTGGCCTGAAAAGCAAAAACATCTGTTTGATGCATGAGTGTGTTGCTGGCTTCTATTTGGCCATCCAAAAAAGGGCAAAAAATAAGATTTTGAACATAAAAGAGTACATGAAAAAGCAAATTACAAAAGGGATTTAAGATTAGCATCTTTTTATAATGCAGGCTATTTATAGTCTTCTCTTCTGACATGACAAAGCATGCCCCCGCTCCTTTATATATATATATAAATAAAAAAAAAGTAACAACAAAAACATCACTAACCTTTAGTAATTTTCATTGACTTTGGCAATGCATAGTGATATTGACTGTCTTGATTAGCTTTAGGATTACAGTAATGCTACCCAGTCATTCTGGGGGCCAGCATGGGTTTTATTGACCACCACCGTCCACTTAGGAACAGGTCCTATATTAGGAGTGACCATCTCCACAGCTGCCGGTTGTGCTGCTAGTGAAAAAAGTGAAAACTTGTTGCAAAGATCCTATTGAGAGGTTTAGAAATGTTGCCTGTTTGGTTAGGTTTGATTTTGTTTTCCCTAGCTGCTGTTAACTTGGGTAACAAGGGAAGTTGTCAGTGCGGAGGCACTTACCTAACGTGTGGGATAACGTTATCTGCCATGATCTGAGATGTCTTGAAAGGCTTTATGTTGCTCCCTAATTCACTCGGTCTAAATTACAGCGGGTCTAATAGTTCTTATTTCTTTGTTCTGCAACACATTTTTCAGTATTTAGAAACTCACGCATTTTGGAAAAAATAAAAATTCCTTTTCTGTGTTTGTAAATGAGGAAAGGATCTAGAAGAATTGTTATCATTTTATGTAGACCAGATGGATTTGTGTGTTTGTTTGTTTTTCCTGTGTAAAACTCTGAAAATAAGCTAGGCGGAGGTGGTCTATTTGTTGTTGTTAATTGATTAAAATATAGTATAAATGTTGATACACCTTAACACAGACCTCTTATCATCTTTTCTCAGATGTATTTTAAGGTTTCCATTGGTTCCTGTAGAGCTTCTCGAGGTCTAAATCAGTCCCACTGAGGGGTAGGAAGCTGCTCTATTTCACTTAAATCAGAATCATGGCATATATTATATATGTATGGATGTATATATGTCTTTCTCTGAAGGGACAGCACACAGATCTGTGAAGAACTGGGCCTCCTTTATTTGGTGCTGTGAAAACATAGATGTCTGTTTTCAAATATATTTTGCAATGCTGTTACTAGAAAAGCATTCCAGTTGCTCAGTCGTTCTCTTTACAGATGTCCGATAGCACAAGGGAAGATTTTAAATACTTCTAAATTATAATGCAACACTTGGCGGAGGATTCTGACAAAAAAAAAAAAAAAAAAAAAGAAGAAGAACATGCAAGATTCAAAAGAGGTAGCGAGGTTTGTTTTTGTATTAATTTCAGTTTTAGACAACTTGGGCTCTATTTCACCTCAAGTAGGAGCAATTATGCTAGTTTAGCAATTATTAGAGATGAAAGAAATTCTGTTATACACAGCTCCCCTAAACTTCACTAGCTTTAGTTTTAGCTGGGATAATGATCAAGGAATACTTAGCCATATGCCTAGGGACTACGCTATAGCAAAAAATATAGGGCTGATCTTGGGGGTATCCTTATTACAACATGTTATAATTAACATTTTAATTCAGCCCTTCTGCTTTCCAAAAAATCTGCTTTGTGCTCTTCTGTGCTTTATGTTCTTCTGAAAGATTGCAAAAAATCCCCCATATCCAGTGGAAAGGTTTTTAAACCAGGACTGTCGTCCTCCCGTATTTACATTACCAGTTAAGTGTTCACGCTTTTTTTTTTTTTTTTTTAACTTCAGAGTTAGTTTCAAACACTTTTTTTTTTTTTTTTTTTTTTCCCCTGTACTGCATAATTATTGAGGAAAGAATGTAGAAGAGTTTTTTCCTCCTTTTTTTTTGTGATTTGGTCTAGGTTGTCCGTGTTCTTCAAGTATGCATAGGGCTGAGCATTTGGGGTTTTCCTTTAACTACAGTGATGCTGTGTATGTTATACTCCAACTTCTTTTTTTTTTTTTTTTTCTTTTCTTTTTATTTTTTTTTTTTTTTTTTTTTTTTAAATACAATTGGATCTGTATAATGTGTATTCAAAAGGTTTGTAGGATTGTTACTTATTGATTCTGTACTAATAGTGCTCGATGGAGTTTTAGATTTTGGGAGGATGTGTTTTCCTTGTTTGTTTGTTTTTTGCTTGTTTCTCTTTTTTATCAAGGGACCAAGCCAGAGAGGTGGGTTTTGAGTGTTTAATCTGATACTTTCACTTTTAAATGCAGGTACAGTTAGGTACAATTTTTCTCTTTATGGTTAGAGTTTTTAGTCCTTTGAGCATTTTTTAAAGTCATCTATAGATCTGTTGGTATAGAGACCCCTCCACCCCACTGCCTTTGTTTTTTAAAGTGGTAGGGGCTTATTATGATCCTTTAAAAGTAAAGGATCTGTAGCCAGCTAGTCTTCTTACAAATTTGGAAATGGCAATCATGAGTTAAACATCCCCTTGGCTGAAGCTGAACACATTTATGCCCTAAGGACAGACGGCCAGGATGCTGATAATGAGGGTATCGGTGTTCTCCCTCTTCCCAAACTCCATTTAGCAGAGCTTATTCACTCATGCAAGACAATCACCTGGAGCAGGACTTTTGCCCTTCCTATGGAGCAGGAAGTGCAAAATCTCTCTCCTGGTTTGTCAGACAGACACTCGGTATTTTCACGTGAGTGTGGAAAAGCTACGGCATTTTAAAATCTAAATGTCTTGGGTTCACTTCACAATAGATGGCTTTTGTATGCAATTCCCAAAAGTCGGTATGCCCTCACTATTCTTAGGTTGTGTTTTGCCAGGAAAATATATTTCAGATGATGAACTCCCGGATAATTGATTTGTGGAGTTTGATTTTCTGTTGTTCGCTTCTTTTGCTGACTATCAAGTTCAGCTCCATGAATGACGCGTGAACTTCTCAAAAGGAACTTTAAAAACAAAGCCATGATACCTGCTGTGCCGCTGGACCAGATGATGTGATGGAGTGAGGCAGTGTCCTTGGGAGGACGAGGCTGTGCTTCGACCAACAAAACTTTCTCTGGGGCTGAGTTATGATGGCTGTTTTCTTCTCCAGGCAGAGTCAAGTGAATTTCTAACTTTGACAGTGGCAGTAGGAAGGGGGAGGGGGCGGGGAAGTTAATTATTTTCCACCTCCAAAGAATACAATTGCAAGGAAGGAACTTTCTGATTCACTGGTTCCAGGACAACAGGATGTCAAGAGCCATGCCTGATGTAGCATTTTCACTCTGAAGATGGGAGGAGGAACCGGATTGCTGCTGGTCTGCGCGTGCGACTGCTGGGAAGGGGTTGGGTTCTGTGGTTTAGAAAGGGCTTGAGCATAGGAAAAGGTTCGTTTTGTAATTTCTAGTGAATCTGTTGGGTAGAAGATGTGCCAGATACAAACGTAAATCAATGAAGAAAGGTCAGAAAGCTGTAAAGGCTTTCCTGCTGCAGTAGTGGATATTCCGGTGCCTGGCTGCCTCGTGAAATAGTCATTGTGCTCCGGGTGCTTGGATTCTTTGTACAAGTCATTGGCAGGATAGGGGCTTATGAATGTTGTTGAGTAGCAACTACCCTAAGGAGACAGCATGAGATACTAGGGAAGAAGTGTGTCTTAGCTCCCCCTGTTCTAGACATGGGTATCTTACTCCAATTGGATGTCTCCTAGTCTGCAGTCACTAGTCCAATGCTGCTGTTGGAGGCAGGGGACAGGTCGTTCCTTTTTTCCCAAAACAGGAGGAACCAAGGAGTTGTGCTACTCTTCCTGTCCCCATACCAAAAAGAGGGAATCATTTGCTCAGCTGGGACGTGAGAGATGAGATTCTGTTCTGTGCTTTGCCTAGGAGTGCTTGAATCTGGTATCTCGCAGGGAGTACATCAGTTATTACACAGCAACGTAGTGAGCTGTGAGTGTGAGTGGCCCTTCTTATTTTTATCAGTGGCATTCCCCTCTTCAGAAGTGCAACTGAGTATTTGTTGGACAAGAGTGTGGGGAGGAGTGTTCACACACAAGACCCATATCTCCAGTGGTTTGAGTACCAACAAAGAAGGAGGAGACCTAGGTCCCAGTCTGCCAAGTGCCTATCATAGTAATATTAATGTTGAATTATTTCAGTGAAACTGGAACCAGAGTCCAGTTTTCTCCCTTCCCAGGTGGTGTCCTGACCACAAGGATATCATATTGGGCTAATTCACCCTCATTCTTGTTCAGTGAATGTCGTAGATGAGGTATGGCAGCTCAACAGCAATGAATGAGTGCACCTCAAGTCTGAGGGCAAGTGCTCTTTTCTAGGAAGAGTACAAATCCTTCTGACAGAGAAGAAAGTTGAGCATCTGCCACCCACATCCTGGCTGAGTGATCTAACCGGTGGGTGTGGGCAAGAGGGGGAAAGGAAGAGGCATCGCAGCCCACACGTTTTCTGCTAGTACCTTGTAGCTACCAAGCAAGGGTATGCGAGCTCTCAAGAAAAACCTATGAGACTGCATTAAAGCCAGGGAAGACAGGACAATACTTATTTTTCTAGCCAGCTGCAGTGGGGCTTTGGTTTAATTTAAATCCTGATCTGCACGGCACTGAGAAAGCCCAGACAATAAAAAACATAGGTACTGCTTCTAAGCTCTGTTGCGGATATGGACCAGTGTGGTGTTGCAGCTGATGGAAAGTGATCAAGAACAGAGCAGAGAGTTTTAGGAATCAAAACCAGATCTATAAAACCATGGTACAAAATAAACATAGATCTCTGTTAAATCAGGGATAATCTCAATTGAAAGGAGGTGTATTTTGACTTGGATAGA
Source organism: Aythya fuligula (assembly GCF_009819795.1). NCBI lineage: Eukaryota > Metazoa > Chordata > Aves > Anseriformes > Anatidae > Aythya > Aythya fuligula. Next base: position 117,865,353 of record NC_045560.1, read on the forward strand.
TGTGTGTCGGTAGGAAATAGAGCCAAAGCACGAAGCTGTGTTTTACTTTTGGCATTAGAATGGTGTCACATGGCCCCAGCTCCTCAAAATAAGTGCCTCATGTTAGGCACATAAATGAATGGCTTGACTTTCAGAGGTCGTGGTCGGCTACAGTAACCTTTACAGCAGGTCCTCATATCCCTTCCTTTGATCTTCCATCTTCAGAGTTGTGTAACATTGGCCTGTCCAATTGTTCTCTCTTATGGAGCTTAGGCTTTTGCAGGCAGTTTAATGAATGTCTTGTTTTCTAAGCACAGTTGGAAATACAGGGCTGTAGGAATAGCAGAAATTTGCGGCTATGTCTCTCTGAGAGAGTAAGAAAGCTTAGGTGACGTGTAGCTTCAATATACTGAATTTCTTTTAAAGCATTCCTTCAAGTACTGGGTTTGGTAATTGGGCTTAAAGTTTATCTTAGCCTCCTGATTTGTGTCTTTCCTCAAAGGGACTGGACATCCACAGTCACCTTGTCAAAACTGGAGGCAGAGTGCTCAGTTCAAGACAGTCAGGACAGCTGAAAGCCTGCACCCCAGTACTAAGGTTTGCCTCCCAGAGAGCCTTCCTCTCACTTTGCTAAATCTCACCATGATCCTGAATTTGACTCCAAGGTCCATAATCATCTGTTACATTGCACAACAGAATCTTAGGGATGTCTGGAATTTACTTGAGGTTTATAAAAAAGCTTTAAGATTCTTCGGAGGAAAGTATTTTGTAAAATGCATCATCCTGTTACTAGTTTACTTTAAACAACAAAAATGCGAGTATGTGTGGATGTGGCTTGTTACAGGGTACGTTTTTAGGGAGGCAGTTAGCAGTCTGAGCAGGGTTAATCAGTTGTCTACCTCAGCTGTCTAGAAAAAGATATCCCCCCATCCCCAGCTTTGGGGTTTCTGTAGGATTCTCCCTCTGCTGCAAGAAAGTGTCTTCTGCCTCTTCTGCCCATGATGTTATGTAAACCGGGCAGCTTTAGGCTGTGACGTTTGGGTGCTGTCATCCTCCTGATCAAGGGCTCAAAGAATATCCAAAGGATTTCTTAAGAATAATTTCTTTCCAGTTAAGCCTGTTCATTTATTTATTTATTTATTTATTTTAATGTTTATGTGCTGCCTAGGAAAATAGTTCATTTTAGGAGAAGAATAATATTTTCCAACCACTGCAATCTAATTGGTAACTCCTAATTCAGTCTTTCTACAAGGATGACATGGGGGCGGAGGGGGGGAAGCTCAGGGTAGGGATAGGCTATAGAGAGGATTAAAAATATGAATGCTATGAGGGGCTTTGTCTTCTGGAAGAAGCAAATGCAAGAAAAAAAATGCTTTATATAACAGGAATTTTTTAAGGCAAATAATCATTTCCAGGTATTAAGAGAATACTGTTACAATGCGGGGGCGGTGGGGGGAATTGGAAAAGGGGTAGGTCACAGCACAACGCAAACCAAATCAGGAATGCAAATGTTCATCTGTACAATTAACAGGATTTGTGTGTGCTTGTGGCTACACACACAGCTAATTTTCAGTAGAGTTCTGAAATGTAGATATCTGAAGTGTTAATATGCAAATACACTTCTTCCAGCTCTTCTCTCACTAAACACATTGGGTACATGGACATTTGGGAGTCAAAATAGCAATTGAGTTTCTGGGTAGTAGCAATAAAAAGGCATTGATTCTGAGTGATGCTGTCTGGAAAATAATACTTTGAGTACTTCTGAACTTTTATGAATGCCAGCTACCCTTAAAGGACATTACAAAATGGCCTGAAATTGTTGCAAAGTTGCGGGATTTGTGGCCAGGCATGAGGGCACGTGCTGGTGTGGGTCGGCCAGAAGAGTCTAAAGGCTGAGCCTTAACGCACTGGTGGTACCCGGGGAGAGAAGAAAGCAGAGGAAGGTGTAGCCTTAGCAGGTGGTGCATTGGCATGTGTGCCTGCATTTAATGCCGCTCTGTAACATCCTTAATTTCAGTTTTGTATCCTGGCTGAACCCTTACGGAGCTGTATTTCCACAGCACGTTACTGCAAAGTGTGAGACATCTTCAAAATCCATTGAATTTAATAGAGTTAGAGGATGCTCAGCATCTCCAGTAACAGGCTCCTAAATTTGCCTTCTGCCTGTGTGATTAATCGATCTAATCATACGTAATATCTACCTATACATGGTGGCAGTATGAATGGCCTCCTCGTTTTTATGTGGCCAGGAGGAGGGGGGAGAAGAAAAGTGGAGAGAGACTTCCAGAAATTACAGTAATTTGTAGGTACTGAAATAATGGCACACACGTTTTATTTCTGTTCTGTCTGGGTAACTCGGTAAATTGTGTATTGATTATGCTAATACAGCTAGTGTCTCTATTACTTGTCTGCAGAAATTATTCAAACATGTAGATAGAAGATGCACTTGGCAAAGTTACTGTCCTAAGAAAAAGGCTCTTCTGCGAGATGGCTTTAAATTGAATTACTAATCATATGCTAATGGCAATTTATGGATTAGGTATTGAATTATAGGAAATGCTAAGTGCAGGTTAAAAATACATATTCCAAACTCTGTATCCCTGACAATCTCAGTTGCTCTATTAGGTTTATTTTCACATCTTTCAAGGAATATGTTTTAGGAAGGGATGAAATCAATAGCAATCTATTTTTATAGTTTATTTTGGGATATGTGGCTTCTCCTGCTTTGTTTAACAGGCTGAAAGGATAGCTCAGACATTTGGGAATTTTTTTTTTTTTTTTTTTTTTTTTTTTTTTAATTTATCAACCCCCCCAGACTGGAAGAAAATAGACCTTTTCCAATTATCTTTTGCTTTTATTTCATAATGGTTTGTAATAGATCTGAAGCTCTAAATCTTAGCCAGAGTTTTCCAAAAGGCTTCCCTTCAGTGAAAACATCCTTTTTCACATTTCTAATTTTGTCCATTTCTTTTCCATACAAGGGTTTTCCCAGGCATCAGCCAGAAATGACTTGTGCTCTTCCTTAGGGTGCTAAAGCTGCAGATTAACTCTTCAGTGAAGGGTTAGTCAGTAGAATATGAATGAGATTCTGCAGGCTAGGAAATCTGTATACATTTTGTACTAAGTTTATAAGATAATCTCCCTCCTCTACATGCTAACCATGTGTCCCAGGAAGAGACTGTAAGGAAAAGGGGTGAAATCCTCACTGATCAGCAGGTGTTGCTGTGGAGCAGTTAGGAGATTATCTCTATTTTTAGGATCTCTATATGAAAGTCCCCAGGGGTTTTCCTCACTGAACTGTCCTTGATGGGACTACTTGATTTAAGTTTATTTCTCCTTTAGAATGAGGAGTTGGTCTTATTGTTGATGTTCACCAGCCTAAGCACGAGTGATGCTCTGAACTGAAGCCAGGGTTTGCCTTGGATACTGGTTGTACCAGGGCTGAAATGTCCCAACCTTTCACATAGATACAGCTTCAGTTTAGAGAGATGTTTTTGCAGTAAAATTTGAAAAACTGGTATCTTTCCAAACCACAAGCTTTTATAATAAGAGATAGAGTTGACATGCTGGAATTTGTTTCCCCTATTGAGATTTTCTTTAAAAAAAAAAAATCACTTAAGAAATGTGTTGCCACAGTTTTTTGTGGTAATCTGGTATTTTAAAAAATGTTAGTATTCGGGTTTCTTGTTTGTTTTGTTTTTCAAAAGTTACACTGTGAAAATATGTGGTAGGGACTTGATATTTTGTTTCAAGGAAGAGGTAGTCAATCACAAAATGTTTCTACAGCTAACAAAACAGGTGACCTGTGGTCGGAAGCAGGGAATTGTAAGGAGTAAGGACAAGGGATATTGCTGCTTTTGTGACAACATTATTTCAAGTGTATCTGGAAGGGCTATTCAGCAGGAACATCACTTATTCATAGTCCGGATTCATAAGCTATTGTTCTTGTTTCCTGAGGCCTCTCCTTTTATTAGTATTCTATCACTTTGTTATCTAGAATTTATCTTATGCTAGGATGTGCTAAATGCTGTACTGAAGATGATACCCATATGCACAATTACAGTCCTAGAGTATCAGTAATTTTGACGTTTGAATTAATAGTAGTGCATACATGCTACTGTTTTATTTGCATATCATCCTCGTGGGTTTTTTTTTAGTTACATTCCACGCTAGCATTAGAGCAATGTTTTTGGTTAGTAACATTTAAAGTGTATTACTGTATAGGCTTTGTTTAAAGTTGCCTTCATCTCCTGAAAGAAAATGGTATAGGTAATGCTTCAGGGATGGTAATGCCAGCTGTATGTCATGCTGCTTCTCACACTCAGGCGAGTTTAACAGTGGCACGAGAGCTAAATAGTACTGAAGTTTTCAGAGTCTTGTTGTGGAAAGGCATAAAGTGCTAATTGGGAGCTCTGATGCTACCAGCTGAACCTTTCTTAATGTAACAGCTACCCGTGGTGGCTGTAAGGATGATCGGACTTAAAGAAGGGAAAAGGAGATGCTGTTGTGTAGATGGGTTGTGCTAATGCAAACATTTCCCTTCTTCTGTCGATTTTGTGGGGTGGCTTTTTTATTCTTTTTACCATATTCCCCCCTAAGTGAGGTTTAATTTTCGTGACAAATACGTGACTCTCACTGAGTATTATTAGCAAGTCTTTGTGCCGTGGCCTGTTGTGACCTACTTGATTCTTTTGTGACTCAGAATTCTTAAAGAGCTCGATTTAGAAAGATGCTAAGCCCAAAGTTACCTGCTCTGACACTTGTCTCCAATTTTTAGTGTAATAAAGACATAGCCTTTGTCAAAAGCAAACCTCATCTCTCTCAGAATTTTCATATCCCTAAATAGTGGGGAAGTTTTAATCACTTGATTTCACAAGGTGTATACTGGCACATTTTTTGAGTTACAGTTACAAAACCGTACATGGGAACAATTTGTTAGGCAGTATCCATGTGGGGTGGGGTTCTTTGCTTAATTTTATTTTCATTTTAAGCCCTACAAATGGTTGGTATACCCACCCGTCAGTAGTGCAAAGCCGACCACGTATTGGTGTGCAGTCACTTCTCGCTAGCAGCGAGAGGTCCAGGTACTGCGGCTGCTGCAGGGGATGCTCAGCACAGAGCAGCAGCAGGGATGCACTCCCGCATTTCAGTTTGCATACGCCTCTAAGTGGAGATCCACTTGAAAGAAGCAGGCTCTGTTTACTTCTCAACAGATAGCGTACGGTTTTGAAGTTTCCCACTTGTGAGTCAGTTCTCGAGAAGTTCGTGTTTGGGCTTCTCAGGTCCATCTTGAGACTTGAAAAATGTTAAGAGTTTCTAAATTGCTGTTTTGGACTGAGTTCAGACTTAAGGCATGTATCGTGGCTGAGAATTTCATTGATAAATAATGGCTATGTTTACAACTTTGGCTGTGGTTGATGGGTATGACTGATGACTAAGCTGAGTTGACTCCTTGGGGGTGGAACGATAGACTCTTGCTTGCACTTCTAGAGCTTGCTCTGGAGGTGATTTTTGTTTTGTTTTGTTTGTTTGTTTGTTTTTAAATAAATCCACAGCGGGTGGTGGGCATAATTGGGGACAGGTTGGGCTGCTTCAGAGTTTGCACTGGGGCCTTTGAGGGGGGTCACAAAAGGCTTCTTTTATTATTATTATTATTATTTTTATTGTCCTCTAGTTGTATTCATTATATTTCTTCCTGTATTAATAAGTCTATTGATCTGTGCCGTCCTACTGAAAAATCTGTTTAGCTTAGCTTGAGTTTGACCACGTGTTCCTCGAAGCTGTCCTTTTCATGAGCTTCTCCCATTGCTCTCTTTGTCTGACCGTTTTCCTTTAGCTTTGAGGACTGCTGGGATGAATGCTTCAGCATAACAAAGAAAAACATACAGTATTATCAGGACTGAAGTACTGGTAGCTTCGTGGCTGCAAAACAGGAGTTCAAGTGAAACAGTCAGCTCATAAAATCTTATTTTGTGAAATATTTGACTGACTCTGGGGCCTGGGAAGCTTTATTAGGTCGCTGCTGATGAGAAGAGTGTGCTTACGAGGCACAGCTCTGGGATAGAGAGAGATTGTTTAGAGTCCTTCAGAAATTGTGCTTGACTCTTTCTTATGTATTTCGGGTTCCTCGTATCCGAAGAGTGTCCTTATGAAAACTGGTGTTTTTTTCTAGAAACCCAGATTCTAGAAACAACCAATTGTATGAAGCCTTGGGGTTGGCGGAGGAGGAAAAGAGGTACTTGTGGAGTGTGTATACATATCTCTTCTTTTGAATATATGCCTAGATTTAAATGTGTTGTAATCTGTTGTCCCAAGAACCAGGAAAAAGCCCCCAAATCTTTGCATTTTAACTCAGTTTGCATGATGATTTTTTGAGGCCTAAATTCATGGAAGCGGAAATACTGTAGAAGTGCAGTCTTTCCCCTTTCAGCTTTTTCCCCTGTGGAGGGAGAAAGAATTCTTTTCTCTCTGCTGCTCCCTAGCTCAAAGACCTCAGTCTTTGGGAGAATGAAAAGGAAATGGTTCTGCCTTTTAGCTCTTCCCTTACTTTTATTTGGGAGAGTCAATCTTACTTAGGCATCATATCAGAGCATACCAGAACAGCTCTCTAATTTTTCAAAATAGCAGCAGAATGGCTGTTGTTAGGTTCACTTTGGCCCAACAAGTTTTGAATAGTGAATCTGACAAAAATTGTATTGTTTTTAGTTCCTCTGCTCTGGAAAGCTGTGAGCCAAGGGAAAGATGCTGGCATGGTGTATACAGTAAAACAGCATGGGGTTAGTTCTCCTTTGCAAGGCTGTCTGCACTGCTGAGATGCTTGCTACTGAATATAGGATTATTATTATTATTTTTTTAAAGCTTATGTATGAATTAGCACATACACCTCTCCCGTCTGCCAGGAGAAGGCTTTCTCTTATCCGTGTGGAGCGAGTGAGCAGACTCTTAAAGCCCAGAATTATTCTCTCATTTAGTTCCATAACCAAATACAGTAGAGTCTGTTGAAGACACGTATCCCAGAGGAAATTCGATTTGTTTTTTAAGGCATGAAACCTATTTGGTCACTCTGCTCCCAGATATGTAGCTTCCATAAAGCAGCGCATTCTGTTTGCACTTTGCAGTGGACCTGTGTCAGCTTTTCTTGGCTGTGTTGTACAAGCATTACTGGCTTTCAGAACTGAAGCTGGTGTAAAGATGCTTGGAACACTTCAGCTACCTGCCTAACATTTTTGTTTTGTTTTGTTTTTGTTTTGTTTACCTTTTTTCTGACAGTAGAAGAAAATGAAACAGAGGACCAGCAGGCAGGTGTGGGACACACAGCCGCACAAACTGGTAATGCTGAATTCCTTCGTTAGTGCTTGCTTACTGTTTGACAGCAGTGTGAGGGATGATTTTTCTTATCGGGGTGATTTTTTGTAAAGCCTGTGTTCTTCCTCCTCCCTTTCAGCTTAGAATACATTTTTGGGGCTCACCATGGAGAGTAGCATTTATCTCCCCTCACCTTTCAGTTCCTGAGAATTAGAAATTCTGCCTTTTGCAGCTCAGGCAACTGATGGTGAGATGTTTTGAAAAGTCCAGCATGCTTTTCTTGTTGTTGTTGTTATAAATAATCCTCCTCTACATCCCCCACATTAAAACCCAGCCTATGCCATTTCAGATGAACTTGAATTTTCATTCCATATCAAGTATTTTCATGTCTGTAAAATATGTGGCTAGGGGTCATTTCTTACGTGTTTGTTTGTATAACTCCTTACCAGTCAGGGATCCTCAATTTGAACTTAGTGGATTTGGGTGGACAAAGCTTGTGTTTGAGTTAGGATCACGGGATATGTATCATTAATAATCATGAAGAAATAATTGTTAATTCCCTATAACAAGGAGGGCTCTTCTTTCTAAATTTGATTCTGGGAGTTCAAGGAGTACTTTGCTTTTGTCTTTGGTACCGATTCTACAGGGCTTTACCTGGGGAGCAGCACTGACTCATATGAATAGTCCCATTCATCCAGCTGAGGTCACCTTTTGGAGTAAGGGCTTAAGCCTTAAGGCTGTTCCTAGAAGGCTAGCTGTCCCTGACTGTGCCTAGGTAACTTGTTTGAAAACAGGTGGAGTTATTCCTCTCAGGAAGGAGGAGGCAGTTGGTTTCATTTTTGGCTAGGACACGTTTGTGTCTTGTGGGTTTGTGCTTGGTGCCTTTCAGGAGTTCTAGTAGCTCTGCGTGTAAACCGTATTGTTTAAAAAAAGGAAATAAAAGTGAGAGAGTGCTCTGCTTTTTGAATGGAAAATTTCTCAAACTCTTCTGAATGTACTAATGTCTCCACTTAGCTATCTGCACACTTGGGAGGGGGAAAAAAAGCAAACTTGTACTACTATAAACACATGAAGTTGAAGAAATAAAGAAATGAGAAACTGAAAGTGGAGGTCAATATGACAAGGAATGGTTGCTTTTCTGCATTTTTTCTTAAACTAATTCTCAGTGGTTAAGTCATCTTGCTAGTTATTTATTTCCCGTCGTGTCCTGGGTTCTCTGTCTGTTTCTAGGTGAAATTTAAAGTTTTATTTTTCTCCATAGCAAGAATGCGATACCGATGTGAAAAACAAAAACCCTTCTGATACAGTGCGCAGTACAGAAGGCCCACACTGTATACACACTGCCAGAAGTTTTTATAGTAATACTTTGTATCTAAGCTCTGGCTCTAACCATTAAATGTGCTTTTTATAGAGTACCAAGTTATAAATGTAGTGCAGCTACGGCATATTAATCTTACTGCAGAGATTTAATGAGGCAGTTGTTTTGCGATGGACACTATTGGGAGCAGAGAGCGACAGAGTTTTACTTTACCACTGAGCTGAAGAAATATTCCTTGCCTGGTAATAATTATAACCACATGATCTTAGTTTTCCTTTCTTTTGCCAGCACTTTTCCATGCAGAAGTGGCTTGGAAGGAGGTCTACTGCAAGGCAGTGAAATGGGTTGGAAAGTAGGCTGTTTTCTTGGTAGTTTGATGTTTTACTTGTGATTAGCTATGGATCCTTGTAGCATAGGCAGAAATATGTAAGATGAGTTTCAAGAATACAGATAGTCTTTGCCAGTCCACTGAGATGGCTTTTAGATATTCATTACTTTTACTTGACTTTTATATGGGTTATAAAAAGTAAATGTGGTGAAACCTCATTTTTACATGGACAAAATAGAATTTCTGCTGGTTGGCCTTAAACCGCTCCCATACTTGAAATTAATTGAAGTCCATGGCTTTATTGCCTCCAACACTTTTAAGCCAATGCAATTTTTCATTTTCCCCAAAGTTGCAGTTTTATTAGACCAAGTTACAGCAATAACATCCCTTATGAGGAGGAGGAGGAAGGGATAGGGCAAGCCACCTGCCAGGGAACATAGTAATGAGAAAATCATGCTTCTTTTAATTTCCATTTATAAAAAATGTTAACATAATCGGTAACAGAAGACAACTGTTCTTTTTCTCCTTCTTCTTATTTGTTTTTCTGGAAGTGCCTTAATAGGCTGAATTTATTTCTGTTCCGAAAATGTAGTCCTTCTTTCCATACTAGATAATTTTAAATTATATCTGCAGATGGAGCCGGTGTGTGCATTGTTGCTGATGCGCATTGAAAAAATTCAGTTGGGCTCTGAATTAGGGCCGGGAAGCCTCTGGAAATGACAGTGGCATTTGCAGATGTTGGGAAAGGTAATCCTACTATCAAGCCAGTCTTGGCTGACGGAATTGTGTTTGTGGTAGTTGCAGATGCTGGGGAGAAGGAAATGTGGGAGATGAATGGCATTTGCCCTGAAGTCTGTGTGTGCGCATGAGGTTTAAACAGGAGGCTACGGAGAAAATATAGATGAATGCGTATTGAATTTATAAAATGTGTTTTATTCCATGCTCTCAACAGAGGATCTCAAATAAGGCGGCTTATCCTCATTTTAACGAGCCAGTTAGGGTTAGACTAACTCATGATGGAAGACATTTGTTGCTGTAACAGAAAGCTATCTATTCACAAAGTGTATACATGGTATTTTCTCTCTTGAAATACCTTCTGATTTTTGTGGTGCCATCTTTTCATGGAAGTGGCTCACAGTGGAAATGCGTTCATTGAGAGGGGCTGAGACTGCCAGAACTCGTTTCACAAAGCTGTTGTAGGCTAAACTCGAACCTAGGTCCCAGAGGGTCCCACTTAAGTGTTGACCTAAAAACAAATGTGCCAGTTGGCTCCAGCACGTATTCTAAAGTTGCAGCAGAAGGGAATAAGCTTGACTGACTTCTGTCCCTGTAGAGTTTATATCTGCAAATGCAGAAGGAGAAGCAAAACATTTATTAGTCTTAAAATGATTCTAATTTTAATAACTGGTCTCTAAGTAGGAAGCTTTAAATTGAGCGATTCTTTTGGCTTTTGTGCACTAAGGGGTGCGTGTGTGCATACGTGTGTGTGTGTGTTGCTGAATTCTGTAAAGTGTAAGCGTTTCTGAATAATAAGTCTGGAGAATTCCCTCCCCTCCCTTTTCTTTCCTTCAGCATTGTACTTAAAGCAGAGTCAGACACTACCCTTATTTTAAAACAAACAGGTCTGTAAACTTTATGTGCAGCATTTAAATACTCGTGTTAAAATTCAGACCCAGTGCCCACATTTCCCTGAGTGCTGTCAGTTTTATGAGATGAAACTGGGAGCTCGAGCTGAGCAACTAATAGTATGCGATGCGCACGTGCTGCCTTCCAACAAGTGTTTAATGATGTTGGGTCAGTTTGCAACAGTTAAGACAATTATTTCTTTTTCTGTACTGCATATAACTTGGTGGTCTTTGAAGCACTTTCATTAATCTTGCAAAATATCTTGGAAAATGTAGTTGCAGTGTAAGTTATTTAGATTCGTATACAGCATTTAAAAATAGATAAAATGCCATGGAATCCTTCTGCTTGATTAGCATCCTTTTTTTTTTTTTTTTTTTTTTTTCCTTTGTAAATGTGCAGATTACTCCTTTATTTGGAAATAGCTGCCCAAGTTGAAGTTTTCCCTCTTGCAAGAACCTCGTGAATGTCACACAGAAATCATACTCTGGGTGTAGGCAGGGCTTTTGCGCAGCAAATGTATTTTTGCCTTCAGAATGTGTTTTTTATTTTTGAAAATTAGTCTGTTTTCCTTGTGTAACACAACTCCTTCAAAAATAAATTCCGCCCTTTACCCCTGTCAAAGAAATTCCTCAGTTTTGATCACGAGCCACGCAGCATGAGGAAGACTTCCTGACACGGGTCAGTTCCAGTTTCTGCAGTTTCTGCTCGCGGGTCCGTCTGTATGTGAACCGTCGAAGGGCAAGGGTGCAGTGGTGTGGACTGAAGGATGGAGGAGGAAGATGAGAGCCCCGACCTTTGTTGTGGGCAGCCGGAGTGGCTGCACTTCGTGCATGGTGGCAGATACACAGACGGCTGTGCCCGCATCACTGTAGGGTTCTGGCAGAGGATTTAAGAGTGGTTTTGAGTGGTATTCCCCTCCTCCTCACCCCTTCCTGGTTCTACTTAGGGTTTGGTGTTAGCACGTTGTAGCTACTCCTCTGTCATGTAATTGTTTGTGATCCTAATCAATTGCGGTGCTGGACAAAGCGGGTATGCAGGCACCACCTCGCCGTTGCTGCGGACAAGGAGCCTGCTCCTGGTTAGTCACCCACTTGGCTAAAGAGCGTGACGTCTTAAAAGGCACTTGCACAGTCTCCTGTTATTATATGAGTTTATCCTTGCTTGCTAAAATGACTCGTTTTGTCTCAGCTCTCTCAAATATCTGAAAGGAAAAACAAGGCGGCCAGAGTAGAGAAGGGAAAAGTGGTGAAACACTTGCATTCCTCTTGCTGGAATGTACACAACCATTTTTCTTCTGCGTTTCACTTGTTGTGCTGTGGTTCCCAAGGAAAAACAAAGTTAAGTGCCAGCTTGCTTTATTAGGGAAGACAGCTTGTTTTATTTCTGTCTTTTGAAGGAAGTCTTTAGTGAAGTGGGCAAAAAGTCAGGAGTAGTTAAAGCTGCGCCATTCCTAGGAGGAGGAGGAGGAGGTGGAGGAGGAGGAGGAGGGAAGTTCTCGACTTGGCATTATCTCCCTTTGCACTGGCCATTGGCAGAACTGTAGCGGTGCGGTGAGCAGCGTGGCTTCTCCATGTGCAGGGGATGCGGGTGGGTGCCTTTCTTCCAGCTCAGAAGCATCAGCTGGGCTCAGGATGCTTCTCCGAGCTATCTCACTATCCCCAAACTGCTTGTTAACGTGTCAGACAAACCTCTCCTTGTGCACTGCTTGCCTGTTAAAGTAGCTACTTCCCAGTTTTCCATGATCAGGCAAATGCAGGAACTTCACTGGGCTTGTCTTAAGTCATAGGCGAGTTTTGTTTGCTTCAAATAGCATAGTGATGGAGTATTGGAGTGGGTTGTGAAATCAAGATTAATTTCATGTTTATGTAAATCAAATTTGTTAGTCTCTTAATTCTGGTAATTTCCTGTGAAATGCTGTAGTTAACAGTGAAAAGAAGTTCCTGCACACTCATTGATTTGATTTTTTCTTTTCATTGAAAACTAATTGCATAGGTGGTTTATCCTTTTGTACAGTGATCAAAGCCACTTCGGTAGCTCTGATAAAATTGACAAACTTAACACTGAAGCATGGAAGAATTGCTTGAGTGAGAAGTAGTGCTGCGTTTGTGAGTGCAGAAGAGAAAGTCTCCTTTCATCGAGATTAGAAAAAAAAATAAAAAAAATACTCCTTTGCTTATTTAGCAATAAAATCTACAGCGTTCTGCGGGCTTATGCCAAATGTGTTTCTTCTCATCATTACCTCAAGAACCTGTCTTGATTTTTTTTCTTTCTTTTTAAAGGTGTTCTGCTTAGATGCCTGAAGTCATGGTCTTGATTTTCTTTCAGACCCTAACTGTAAACTAGAAGACAAGGCAGAAGATGGAGAAGTGCTAGACTGTAAGAAAAGGCCGGATGAAGGGGAGGAGTTAGAAGAAGAAGCTGTGCACAGCTGTGACAGCTGCCTCCAGGTGTTTGAGTCACTGAGTGATATCACAGAACACAAGATTAATCAATGTCAACTGACAGGTAAACAATACTTATCACTTCGTGGCTTCTTGCACTGTTCTATTTCTGCTTCCTATTTTCTGTTTCTGATCTCCCTCTTCTTTCTCAGTTATTTTATTCCTGCTCTTGAATGCTTGGGTGAGACCTTTTATAAACGGATTCTGGGATGGTGTTATACTGTAAATAGGGCACTATAAATTTTCTTCATACTGAAGGATGTATGGATAATTACTGCATTGTTACTTTAAATAAAATGCGTTTTAGCTGTCTGTGTCCCAGGCTGCTGTGTGAATTTTCTAGATTTATACTGTACAGCTTTCCATACTTTGCTTATATGCCTATTTTCCAAAGTCACTTGTGAATACAGAGGGTATTTCTAAGAGGAGTTTAAGTACAGTTGCATAATGGATGAATTTACTCCGTGGCACGTTGTAGATGTGGACTGGATATTGCTTTAGTCTAATATGCTAACTTCAAATAATTGTACAGTAATCAGTAACTAAACGTAGAGAGGAATTAAGCAAATTGTTAGAGGAGAAAAATTAAATCTGTTTTAGTCAAGGAGCAAAACTGAGTGCTGATCAAATACTGCTGAGCTGAGTACAGCTGTGTGAATAGACCTGTAGCCAACCGGAGTTGCTCACTGAAATGATTCTAGACAGCTCTCTCACCTACAAAATCATATGAGATCTGCTGAATTTTGCTCTTTAGATTTAGTAGTTCTTTTGATGGTATGCACCATAGGTCCAAACAGACTCAATATCAGTAGAAAGACATTTTTGATTTTTATTAGATGGTAGTTTAGTATTAGCCACTACAGTGTAAAATGCATTAATTTTGCAGCGCTGTTATGTTAAAAACCTTTCTTTATTATGAAGTTATAAACCAGGAAAGCCATCTTTCCCTTTTTGGAATGCTTTAAGAAAGTGTGCCTGCACTCATGTTTGGAGAGCTTTCTGGGTTATTTTGGTTCCAGTAGATCCTTAGGCTAGGTCCTGGCAGGATGACATAAAAATCACGTAGCAGTACTGCTCCTGAGAATAAAGTGTGAAAAGAAGGTGACTGGGAGAGGAATAAGTGGGCAGGAGCAGAAGAGCAGTTGACAAAGTAATGTGAATTTGCCAAATGGTTTTAATTCCAACTTCAGGTCACAGAAGATGAAAATCTGCAGCAGCAAGAAATGTTTACTTTTATTAATATATTGTTTTGCCTTTTCTTGCTTTCAAAATGTTCTAACTTCAGATACAGACAGCTCAGCCATTCTGTAATCACTCCTATGAACCTCCATAATGTATTTGTCTATATCGCTCATGGTTTCAGGCAGTATGGATGTTCTTTGTTGACTTAAAACAACAAAACTTTTTACATTACTTATTCCTTTTGTTCATATCTGTATTTTTTGCTCTTTCTATTTTGAAAAATTAGTGGTTTTGGCTTGTCTCTTCTTTCCCTCTTGCAGAAGGCCTTCCCTCTACCCTCATCCTCTGTGTCTCTTCTTTCCTACCTCAGATCCCATTTATTCATCCACATTTTTTTCCGCCTTGATGTGATGTGGCTGTTTCTTCTTCCTGGTTAGTTAGTTACTGCTCTCCCTCCATAGCAGAAGCCTGATTTCTTCTACTGAGTGGGTTCTCTGCTTTAATGCTGCAATCAGGATGCACTGAACAGTGCTTGCACGGTTGGATTGGGAAACAACAAAAAAAAGGGAAGAGGGAGCAGTAAGTAGGAAGAGACCTGGAGCACTGCTCCTGAGCACATCAGTTCTTGCTGAATTGCAATGCTAAATGAGGGTGAAAACAAGTACACCAGATTAGTTAATCTGAGGTACACATGGGAACATGGGAAAAGATGTATAGTATCAGAGGGTAGGGGAATGAAAAGGAATCTTGAAGGAAATTAAGTCCCTAAAAATACCTTTTTTTTTTTTTTTTTCAAGTAAACTTGTGGTAGGGAATGGGTAGAGATCAGACTGTTTGAAAGCTAATGAAGTGAATAAAAACATAAACTGCATATGCTTCTTGGCTAAAAACAAAACAAAACAAACAAAAAAAAAACTAAAATTCAACTCTTAAAAAAAAAAAAAAAAAAGTACTACCATGGAGTGGCAGTTGCACCTTCTTTTCTCATCAGTCTTCTGAAGCACGGGGGTGTTAGATAATTGCTTTGGTTCTCTCCTTTTGGAGGAGTCTCTGTGAAACTAGTAGACACCCTAAGCTATTTTTCTGTCATTGTTTTGTTAATGAAGGCAAAGAAGTTTACCAAAATTGAATTTCTTTAATGAAATTCTGTTTGGGTTAGCTGTGTCCTCTGTGGAGGAGGACAGAGTGTACCATCCATCCTGATGTATGATCTTTCCAATTTGGGCCTCATCTCAGGTGCTGAAGGGTCACCTGGACTATTTAGAAAGTTTCCCATTTATTTAAAAATGCCAGGGCTGTCAGCCTCTGAGGTTCACATTTGAGTTCTGAAGCCCTCCATACTCTGATTTTTCAGATGGCTGAGCAAGCTGCCACTTGTCTGGATTTTACTGAGCTGTGGAGGTGCTCTATGAGATGCTTAGGGAACTGCACTGCAAGAATTTATGAACTGTGCATGTTGACCCAGTTGTAGGGTCATTTTCCATACAGTTATACTGGGAAAATCAACAATTACATTGACGGAACAAACAGGAAGGCAGAACAATGGCTTAAGACACCCTTCAGTAAATCCCTGGAGTGTAAAACATGAGAGCTGACTGCCATAGTGTCTTGACTGCCCCTAATTCTACCAGCCTTGTAATGTGCTTGAGAATGGGGCTTGCCACTGTAGGTTCTCCAATTGATACTGGGGCTTCTAGTTTTAGCATCTGAAAATGTTAGATGTGTTCTTCTGAAGCTCTGACACTTCAGGGGAAGGAATGAAATTGCTTTGTTGAATCTTCATTTCACACTCTCAACAAAAGACATGAATGGGGAAAGCAGAGCTGGTTTATTAAACAGTGTCCCCAGTCTCTCAGTGTCAGTCCACCCCCACCTATTCAGAGCATACTGGAAGATGAGAGTTACTTGCAACTCTGTGAGATCTACCTCTTAGGATCTTGAATTGCTGCCCTCTTGCAGATTTTGTCAAAGGAGAAGAAAAAAAGTTCTCCCCAACTGGTTCCTTCCTGTAATCTGTTGTTTGAATTGAACTCATGTTCTTTTTCTAGAGGAGGGCATAGCTGCTCTTTTATTCTAATGTGTGTGCTATTGATCTTTTCAATTTGGGTCTCATCCAATATCCATTGAAGTCAATGAAAAGTTCCCATTGACTTCAGTGGGGGATGGAGTAGGTCCTTCATGAGCTATTTAGTAATATTTCTTTGCTATCATCTGAAATTCTTGTACTAAAGCTTTCTCTGAAAAGGTGATGATTTATTTATGTTAATTGCTGACAAATCCTGTGATGTTTGTGAAAAACAGATAATGGATGAACGGGGGGGGGGGGGGGAAGTCCAAAAAAAATTCTTTGCAATAGTTGTAACCACTGGCAGATAAGATGCTGTACTATATTAATTTAGTCATTACAAAAGATTGGCAATAAAAATATGGTTTTAATAGTGTTTCTCTCTGATGTTAATGCTTTTCTCACTCTATCCTTCCTGCAGCATTTCCATTTAATTACTCATAAGCCACTTGCACATCGTCATCCTTTAAGTCATGTACATAAGTAAAGGACTCAGCATGATTATGAACCTGATGTCCTTCTTGTATGTGACAGGTTGGATCCCACTGCAGAAACATGCACACAGGACCAAGTCTGGTGCATTACTGAATCCTCAACTGCACCTTCTCTCTCTACCAGTAGATAGTTGAAAAAACACTTAACCTTCTGCACTTCTGGCATATATGCTGTTATGGTTTATCACACACTTGCCCTAATCTCTTGCTTCACTTATAGTCTATCCTCTCTGCACAGTGTTTTGTGCTGTTTATTTCTCCTTTCTGTTCAAACTGTCAAGGACTGTGCTGTAGGGTGTCTTCCTAGTATAGGTAAGAACTGCCTTTCCTCTGGCTGGCTCTGTGTGTTCACAGACCTTCTCATCAAGCTTGGTTCTTTTGAAGATCCTGTAGGTTGCTTTGGAATCAGATGTCTTAATCACGAGAGAAGCAATACTGGAAAAAGAAGCATCCTATTGTGCTGCCTTGCACTCAGGCAATCATGCAGCGAATATGCCAGTCTAGTTGGCTAACTTGAATAGCTCAACAGTGATGGAGGTGCTGGTGCACAGGACTGCCATCTTCCACCTGAATGTCAGTAAACCTAGTGCATGTTGTGTTACTTCCCTACTAGCCCTGTTGGCATTGCAGGTTGTAAAACTTGTCTGAAAGCAGGCTAAATCATATGCAGCCCTAGCTTCAAGACTGAGGGTGTTCTGAGGGAAAAGGCATGAGCTATTTCTCCATTGGTGATATTTATTTTACTTCAGGTGATTAGGTAGACTTAGTTTTATGCTTTGGGTTCTAGCTTAGTCCTGAAGCTTTGACAGGTTGAGAAAGTGTGTCAGGTAGAGTTGAGAGTTGTTCATGTTATTCTCTGACTTGTTTCTGGTGCTGAAAAGATTATTTATTATGGTTGTGTATTGCCTACCAACAAGGAGATACAGTTCTGCTCTCTAGCTATGGTCAGAGATTCTTCTCACATGCCACCTGAAAATTATCCCAGGTTTACTGGGTACCAGTTATTCTGGGTGCTACTCTCCTTCAGCACTGGCATATCACTAGGCTCCTAGGAACTTCTAGCCAAGTCAGTATTTCTGTGTTTCCGATTATGATCATAATTAGTTTTCATGGGCACAATCCTCCTGTGTGGTTGATAAACAGATCGTTACGTTCTTGTATGTCTAGAAGTAAGAGGTTGTGCTCCCTAACAGCTTCACAGAAAGCACACACCACAAGTGATCATGGACTTACCAAAGAGGAGGTAATAGAGATTCCTCTATAATGGTGTCCTTCTCTTGCCTCTTTTCTCTTCTTCCTAGCATCCAGGAATCTTTCATCTTTCTGAATGAGTTGGTAATGCCAGGATCATCTCCTTCACTGGAAGACTTAAAAGCTTTCCAGGGGATTTTGTCCCAAAAGGTGAACGCTGTTCACAGTGAGACTACAAGATAAATCTTGTGAGCACTTGGCATTGTCATGGTTTGATATCCTAGCTAGAATTGCTCTTCGTGCTAGCAAAATAAGCCTAGAGCTGGCCAAATATATTGCACATCTTGCCACTTGTTTTTCAGTTTTTGCCATCTGTGTGGAAAAAAAAAAAGATACATACTAAGGTCCTTGGTCATTTCTGCAGAACTAGAGAAAAATCTGAGTCTGATAAAAGTGTTTCTGAGGACAAGGACCCTAAGAAGTTAAATCTATGATGCACCAAAAGCATATTCATCAGCCTCATTGCAGCTAGTGGCACACTGCCAAGCACTGTTTGCCAAGTACAGTTACTTCACTTGAGAGAGTCACCCTGTTTCTCTTGAGAATTCTTGCACCAAGGACTGCATATGGATTTTACATTAAACAGTTATTGAATGAAAGACAAACAGTGCTTGGACTGGGGACTTAAGCTTAGGCCTCTCTTTTTCCCTAGAGGGTTTTCATAGTCACTGTTCTACAGAGACCTACTTCTACTTTTGCATTTGCTTTGAATCACAAATTCAGACTTCTTGTCTACAAAATGACATTGTTTGATGGAGAGAATGGAAAGCAGTCTTGCTCCTCCAATTCCCATCCCAGCCAACATACATTGTAGTTGAATGGACTTCTTTGAGTTCGCAAGTTGTGGACTTGCCTCCTTTCAGAATTAAGTAATCCAGGACCCATGTGTGCAACTCATACTTCTTGATCTTACGGGGAGTAGGTTGGTAACTTCTACCTCTAAAGAATATGGTTTTGTCTAAAGATCATAGTTTTGAATTCAGAGAGCATTGGGAAATTGCATAGAAGTTGTGTGAAGCTTGGTTCTGTGAGACTGGGCCTCTAAGCACGCCTATTGGAGTAAGCCTGTCAGTGTATTGGATGGAAAATTCCTACAAGTTACAGAATGGCCAAGGCCCACTAAAATCCTAGCAGTGTGGGGAATCTGCCTGACAGAACTTGATATGCAGAACTGTACGCTCCTTGGGAGGATAGATGAAGGTCTTGATAATTGCACTCTTAGGTGTTCGTATGAAAATTCTGCGTAAACATTCTTGTCAGCAGCTTGGTATTGCTCAGACATGGAGGGAACTTCACTGCTCTGGGGCTCAAAGCTGTGAAAGTAGGCTGCATAGCCTTCTTGCTGGTCTTCAAAACCCCTGTCCTTACCTTGAGAGATAATAGATCCATGATGAATGGCCAACATGGGCAATGAGGCATAAACTCCTCCCCCTTTTGCTCAGAAACCATTAATCTCTGCTCTTGAGACTGTTAATAAGTCATAAAACCACTCGATCTTCACCTCCTGGGTATTTTAAAAGCAGTGTGTTGCACTTCCTGAGGTGTCTGTCTGCGACCCCTTGTAAATGAAGACAACCGATGTCTGTATCGTGGAACTGTTGGTTTCGACTTGTGGAACCCCTGTAATAAACCTGTTCATGAGCATTAATTATAAATGCCAGATCTCCTGTTCTGTGTGGAATTGGGAGGGAAAGCAAGCGGTGGTGTCTTCCAGGGAGCTTTCAGTGCTTCCTGTATATCTTTTACTGATCACTTTGATTTCCAATTTTCCTCTTCCACTAGCCTGATTTTTCCATCACTTTAAAAAAAGCAGATAATTCTTGTAGCCCATATTGGCAGGGGTAGTGGTGGCTGACTTACCTGCAGTATGTGTCCACCAAGGACTTCCCACTGTGTGAAGGTGAGCTTTTAGGAGATTGGCAAACTATTTTCCCAGCCCGGACATTGCTGCAGCAGCACTAAAACCTGTGCCTGGCTGAGTACCATGGACAGAGACATCTCCTTGCTGGCCAGGCCGCCTGGTAAGCAGCAGATATGGCTGAACCAGAGACAATGGTGTTCTCATTGGCAAGGGGTTTTGGTATAGGCAGCCCCAGACAAGTTGTTACTGGATCTGTTGCTTGGTACAACTGTCTCTGAGCTGTATTTCACAGGTAAATAGTCTAGCAGTGTCTTTAGTGCTACTTGGGCTCATCTTGCAGCAATCCAGGCCTTCTGGGGCAAATGGAACATGGCAGCGGGGTTTGCCAAAGTGCTGTTATGTGCATCAATGTATTAGCTCCCAGCTGGAACATCAGTCCAGTCATCCTGGGGCTGGGGCATCATAACATTTGAACCGTGCTTTTGACTACTTCTTCTCAAAGCTTCTCAGTAAGTACTCTTTTGCTAAGCATAAGGATTGAGGACAACAGTATGCAGGGCTGCAGGTTCAAAGACCCCATGTGCCCGTCAGACAGAATCCAATTTTCTGCATGGACTTGGAGGTTTAGGTAACAGCTTACCTTACTTTAGTGTCTTCTTTATAAGTCCCACTCAGTAGTAGGTCATAGTCTAAGCTCTACCAGAAGACTTGTCTGTGTGGTACTTTTTGACTTAGGGCTGTGAGACCATCAATTAGATGTACCTGACATGCCATTGTGGGTGACGTAAAAGCAATAGCCCCTACCCATTCTTCTTACGTGCTTCGGAGGGGGCTGTGATAGCATTGTAAATAATTCCTTGTCTGGCTTTTGTATTTCTTATTTATCAGGCTAACTATGCCATTGTCCCTGACTCCAAGTACTGACCTGCCCAGCTCCTTAGCTTTTTAGACTTGGTTGAACTGCCTTCCTGGCACTCTGTTGA
This sequence comes from Aythya fuligula, assembly GCF_009819795.1. Classification (NCBI taxonomy): domain Eukaryota; kingdom Metazoa; phylum Chordata; class Aves; order Anseriformes; family Anatidae; genus Aythya; species Aythya fuligula. The sequence continues at coordinate 117,886,186 of NC_045560.1, forward strand.
AAATTTGCCCTAGCTAGATTCAGGACTTTGCTTTATACATTGACAGTCTGTTGCTACATTTATTTATAGCCACTGCTGGGTGTTCTAAAGGTCAAGCCATTTCCTCAGAGAGCATTTCCAAGTGGGCAGTACAGGGTCTCTTTCTGTGTTACCATTTGGCTGTCGTGTCTTTCCCATTGAACGCTAACCTCCTTCTCCCAGTCCTCGAGTGGCACCTCCCGCCTGTTTCAGAAGAGGGTCCAATTTCTGAGATCTGCCAGGTGATGACATGAGGTAATCCACTGACCTTTATCAAGCACTTGTGTGGAGGACGTAACTGCCAGAGCTCATTCCAGTTCTGGGAAAGCGGTACTATAATCACTATTTGATCTATGCATCTGAAATTCCTAATTCTCATTGTCCAAGGAAGACAGCCTGCAGGGGAGAGGGAGGTGGGGTAGGGTAGGGGGAATCATCAGCACTGGCACATATGTGAAGAAGGAAAAAATAGTCATTACTTACCCTATGATAACTATGCTGCTTCCAATTACTGCTGTAATCAATATGGATCCTGTGGCCAAGCTTGTCTTGCTTTTCACTGTCCTTAGCAATACAGACTTTGAATTGTAAAGCTGCTGCTGATACAGGGTCGTAGCTACCCTGACCTTTATTCAGTACAATGGGAATTCATGTGTGTGATTCTAATAGACACACTATTAAAAATAAAGTGATTGAGTTTTGCATGCATGCACATATATACACCTACAGTCTGTATCGACTACGGTGTTTCGGAGAGTCGGTTACTGTAAATACCTGTTGTTTATTACATGCTTCTATTTTACCAGAACATTTATAATGTATTGTCAGTGTATTACAAATTGTATCTTGTTGCCATGACAAATTAGTCTTTTTAAGCAGTGAATTTCCCGCACCTCCTAAAATTATTTTCTTGAAATACTTGCTGTTTTTATTATTGGTGCTTGCTTTAATTACCATTTAGAAATGAACAGAATGGGAGGTACAACAGATTATCATTACTTATATGTTCAGCAGTTAAATTCATAGCTTGAAAGCCAAGTGTAACAAAATGCCCCACAGCTCTTTAACACTTTGCTTAATGTAGTTGTAGAAGAACCTTAATTCATGTTTATACAATCAGCTGTAGAGTATTAAGGCTTCCGGGTGATATGGTGGCTCACTAACACACCACCTCTATGGGCTCAGTTTATCCTTTCAAACATTGTCTGAAGGGTGTAAAAAACCTGTCTCTTTATGAAAAAGAGAATTGTTGGAGGGGAAAGGTCCTTAAAGAGACTCTGTTCCCTCTCTGGTCTTGGCATAATAACCTGGCTATGATGGTCGTAAAACCACTGCTGCTTCCATAATGTGACTCTGTTAGAAGGAATAGGGCTAAGACAAAGAGAGAGCACATCTTACTTCACTCAGGATGTTCTGAGCTATACCTTGTGCTTTTTGAGAAAGGCACCTATTGTATTGAATACTCTGTTGTGGAAATCCATTGTGATGTTCAGATAGAAATTTAGCCCTGGCATAGGGTGGGTGCAGCACTTCCAGAAAATGCTGGACCCTTCAGTCCCTTAAAGCTCCTCTGTTTTTTACAAGACACCAGATACACTGTTAATCCCAACCACTCTTCCAAAATGACTGATAGTTGAGGCACTTTCTTTCTTAATGTGAACCCTTAATATTCCTAATTTTATATCCCTGTACTTGTACTAAGAGGTCATAGTCCTTAGCTGGGGCTATCATTTGGGAATGCTGTAGTGTAACTGAAATCTATGACCTCTTAATAAGCACCAGGAGAAAGAGATGGGGATCATTCTACAACATGCCCTGGGGGTGCTTTCCCTTCAAGAAGGCAAGCTGGAACTGTTCAACTTTTTTCTTTCTTTCAGATTTTTACCTTCAGGGGGAAATTGATCGATTTGGAGATGATTATTCCATAATCTCTGAATTTTTCTTCTTCTGCACTGCAATGGGAACTCCTTGAAGTTTAAAGGGGTTGTGTCTCCTGTGTGCGCCGTGGAATGAAACCAAGGAGTTTATGGGGACAGTAGTTCTCTTAGCACAGTTAGTGCATTAGTAGGCAAGTTTGGAACTAAAATACCAGGAGGGTCTTGGACAGAAAAGGGTAAATTTTTAGTTTAAGTTGGCTGACTAAGCACGATCACTCCTCTCAAAGGATGCTTCATTTGGGATTTATTTTGGGTTATGGAAAGTGGGGCTTTCCCAGGAATGTGGATGCATAAAAGATATTTTAGAACAGAGACTTATCATGGGTGAACTGAAGCAAAGGAGAAAAAGTGAACTGAGAGTCAACTTCTAAAACACTCAAACTTGACAAGTATTTGATACCGATTTAATAATAACATGAAAAGTTGGAACTGCATCCGTGAAATTTTGGTTTAAATTTACTCTTAATAGAGCTAAAAGAGTGAAAGGAAGTGACTTAGTATTTTTGTCAGTAATATTTTTGAAGTATATAAAATACAGTATATTATTTTGCCTGTATGTATATGAGCAAGGAAAGCATGCGTTCGGGACGGGGAATGAACTGGAGTGCTTCAAAAGATCTTTAGAAATGCAACTCTTTCTAAGCTAGCATCATGGACTGGCACTACATCGATACATATAATATATGGGAGCTCTTTTTAAATTTCATAAAAAAAAAAAAAAAAAAAAAATACCTGTCACTAGTTTATTGCCTCCCTAACTGTGACCAGAGCTGGTGTCTCTCATTTGTTTTAGTGCTGCTTCCCAGCAGGAAGCACAGCCTAATGACTGGAGGAAGGTTGGGTGACTCATGCGGGGGAGGCTGGAGAAGGGTCAAGTTTTTCAAGTACTTTGCTTTTACAGCTGGTAGAAAATTTGCAATGGATAGGGAAATGAAATGGCACTTGCTGATTTACCTTTCTTTGACAAATGTTGGTTTCAGCACGTGAGAGCATAACACATCAGTTTTACCGTTAACACATAAATTAACATAAATATTTTTTCATATGTATGCATTTATTTCTTATTGCTATTAACTGACTTCAGTCTGTGGCCAGAAGTGATGCTTGGATTTTTGCAAAAAGAACTGAGTGTGTTTGATCTTTCCTGTACATTCAGTTTCTAAGCAACACATCCTTTGTCCTGAACTATTTTAATATGTCAATAACCGTAGCTTTCTGTATGATTCTAATTATTTTTCTAAACTGCATTTCAAATGCTTAAAACAGTTTTAATGTTTGCTTTTTCTGTAATGTTATGTTTCGAATATTTTGCATTACAGGACAGTCTTTCTTTTCCCAAGAATCTGTGTAGCCTGACTGGAGAATGTTTTTTCAATTTATGTCCATCAGTTGCTGGCTGTAATCTTTGCTTCAGTGAGAACAATGGAAATGTCATTATTATGTTCGTGGAGGGCAGGATTTCTACTAGTGAGTTCACGTACTCGTTAGATTGTATTATTGCTCTCAGGATTTTTCTCTGCGGCACTCAGGTCTCTGCCTTTCCAACACTCTTTTATCATTTCAAAATACTCAGCACTTAACAAACTTACTTCCAAATAGCACTTCCCAAAGAAGTGACAGGCTGTGATATTAACCCTGTAGTTGCAAGTGCTTTTCCATGGCGTGGTAGTCTGGAAGTAGAGGAGCTTCCCCTGTCTGCCATGATGCCAGATGCTTTCATAAGCAGAGGCTGAGGAAATGGAAGAATGCAGTTTATCTCATTAAAAGTAGATACTGCTTCTTCTGTGACCCTCTCCACCTGGCATTGTCTTTTGATTTTCTCTTGTTATTTGGTATGCTTATTCTTGCTGCTGAGGCTCTGCTTTTCTCTCCTGTTATCTTTATACTTTCCATGCTCTCACTGAGTGTTTCTGTAGGTGTGCTTTTATTTCCATCGCCTTTTCTGCTATCAGCAGGTCAGGTATCCCTGCAGTTCTCCCTTTGGCTGAGAAGGGTGGAGGTGATTTTCTCTAGTGCTGGAGTATCCCACTGTGTCTTTCCTTCTTGTCTCTTCTACCTCCTTTTTCACTCTTCACTCTTCTACTGTTTGTTCCCTTTTTGCCTCTAGGTTCTCCAGAATAGTGCTACTATTCCCGTTGGGTACTTCAGCAGGAACAGCAGACTGAAATTCACTCAGTATACTTAGTTTCATTCTACAGCCTCTGCTGGGCTAACTTTACACTGCTTTTTATAGGAACCAAGAGTATAGATGCTGTACGCTCAGGTCTACAGCCCGTCTTGTTATTTGCACAGTCATCTATTGCGACAGTCTCATTTTCTTGATTTTATCACAATTTCATTAATTTTTATAAATGCTCTGATTTCTGTCTGATGTTTCCCTAGGAATATACCATGGTGAATACCACTGAAAATATCATAAAATGTTCCCAGATGGCAGGAATATTTATTCCTCACAGCATGGGCAAGAGAGTGTTTGGTATTCCATGGAGTTGTGTTTTTTTTTTTGTTTGTTTGTTTGTTTTTTGTTTTGTTTTGTTTTGTTTTTTTTTCAGTGCAGGCGTATTTGTGCCCCATTTATTGCCAAGGAAGAGTTTGTATATGCTGAGTTGGCTTCGTGAGAGGCTATTGCCTTCTCTGTTGCATTTCAGTTATTGGCCAGTGCCAAACATGCTTAAAAATTACTTGTGTAGTTATACTTGATGGACATGGAAAGAGGCTTGATACAAATTAAAGGTTAAATTCTACCTATTGCAAAATTTCTAGGCTTGGATACAAAATCAAAGACAATTTCTGTATGCTGTGAGTCCCACAGCTGTTTTTTTCATACAGTGTTTTTGAAACTGCACCTCAGTGGATCTGATGCTATGAGGGTGCTGAAAGGGGCTACCAGATGTAACCGATGAATAAATACATGTTCAGCATGTCAGTATTGCTTCTTGCATGTGGGGCAAACCTTATGTTTGATATGCCTGTAAGACTCGTACAATGCCTCTCTATGCTCCAAATCTTCTGTACAACTGTTTATCTACAATGCCCTGAAATGTAGCCAGCTCTGCGGAACATAGCAGCTAAGATCCATGAGTCGTAGTAGGGGGAGACAGGAAGCTCTGGCCAAGAATAATGTGACAAACCTCCTGCTCTTGTGAAAAATGCCACCGGATTTCTGCTGTCCTCAAAACAGCAGAGATAGCATTCCATTTTTTTTGAGACCTCATAGGTGGATTATTTAACACGTGCATTGCCAGAAGTGGCTGGTGCTTTGTTTTTCAGGTGAGTAGTACTCATGGGAGTTGCATGTTTCAAAATGGTATCGCTGCTCCTTGTCACTCCTTCATTTCAGACGTAACTGGCAGCACAAACCCTGTTATCAAGCATGGGGAGGCCAGCTGTGGTAACACAGCCATGGCTGGAGAAACTGTTCCCACCCTTGCATGGGCTTTCAGTGCCACACCATTCTGAATCATGGGGTCGAGGAAGCTGCTCAGGGTAGTGTTTAACCCTAACGTCATATCCTGGCCCTCCCTTTTCTCCCTACCTCTGTTCTCTGGGAGTTCTAGCACAATATTTTGACTTGTGAGCCCAGAGGGTTGACTGTGTGGCAGACACTTAAGGTAATTATGGGCTTACTTATACATTTTACTGTCAAATTACGTAATTTTCGATAGAGGGCATAATGTATGCTTTCTAATACACACTCTTTGAGGCTTGGGGTTCTGCCTCTTATTAGATAGCTTAAAAGTCAAACCACGTGTTGTAACAGACCCTGGTACAATTGCCATGAAATGTGTATAGCGTTCCTCCCTTTCCTTCCATAACATTCTAGGCTGTATTAATGCAGGATGCTCTGTGGAAGAAAAGGTTGGATTTGAAATCTTTTACTGTAATATGTGGAATGTGTTTACTAAACCGTGGAAGCTATTAGGGGTACAGGAAATGTTGCGTATTTAGGTAGTCAGTATGCTCTTAGTGAATCGAGATGTGGAATAATCATTCTTCCATCAGCCAAGTGTAGTAAATGTGGTTTGCAAACTGAATGTTATTTGCATAGTTTATAGGCCTGCCAGCTATTCTCTTAACTATGAAGTATATGTTTTTATCAGAACGGCGTGTCTGCTTTTGAGGAAGGGGAATGGGGATAACAGAGAAAGACATGCTTTACAAACAAATGAAAAAGAAAATGAATTATTTTGCTATTGACAAAAAATAGGTTTTGATTAAGCATTGCAATTGCATTTGGTGACAATGAAACTAAAGAATTTTTGCTTTGAGTGTAAAAATGGTTCTTAGCATTTCCTGTACTCCTATGGATTTGACTTTTTTTCTTTTTTTTTGAAATGAAAAGACACATTTTTTTCAGAAAGCATCTTTTTACATAAAAAGATGTTTCAGCTTTTGACTGTCTGTAAGTTGTTCATTTTATTATCCTCTTCCTACTTCTTCCTTATACATTGCTTAACATGCTGGGTAAAAGGTTCTTCTTTCTTACGGTTTCTCAATAAGCAGTTAAATCAGATTGAAAGAAGAATCTTTGTGAGTTACTTAGATTACGTTTTAGCTTTAGTGACATGGCTCCAATATAGGACTCTTTAGTTGCCTTTTGTGTAATAGTGTTTGCCTAAAGGTATTGTATATTTAAAAATCCAATATAATTATGTTGTATGTTTCTATTTGAAATATGATTCACAATTAACATTTTTGCTAGCATTTCATCTGTGATGAACATGGGCAGTCTTTGTTACTTTTTCCTCAATACATGATCCATTATTTCTGAGATGCAAAAAGTGTCTATTTTCATACATGGATAGCTAGCCTACACCCATGAAATGTTTCTAAAATAATGTGTGATATTATATTATTGTTTAAGTAAGGACTGTAGCATTCCCCTTTCCCAGACCTTACAAGCATAATCAGGCATACAGTATTTTACTAAACACAAGGGCTATCAATGCAGAATGCCTGAAGGATCTCATAGTTCTGCCCCCTATGTCTGTTTTCTTTTTAACATAGACCTGCCTCAGATTTGTGTAGTTCAGCTGAAGTTCATTCAGTGAGTGGATTTGTTGTTCAAAGACTGATAGCTAAGTAAAGTTACTTCACCTTAAAAATTTGCAGCTCCTAAACTGATCTTGTAAAATGAGTCTTCATATTTTCTTTGGCATGATTCTTCTGTACCCAGTCTGTACTGTTTTCTATGAGCTAGAGCAGGAAGAAGGAAAGAATCAAATGAATCGAATGCCTTCTTTCCAAGCAAAGGTTTTGACAGCAGCCATGTCTTTTTAACTTTTTCTCTCCTCTCCCCAGTTTTCATTTATTTTTTTTCTGAAATTCTTGCCTTTCTTCCTTCCTGTATTACAGTTGTTGACAATATGAAAGACTTGGTGGAAAAGGAAATGGTGTAGCTATGTGTTTGATCTGCTGATTGTTTTTGTTTGCTTGTTTGTTTTTAAATAACTTACTGGAAGTAAAAATCCCAATACCAGCCACTAACATTTCTCACTTTCAGGACTCTTGTGTTAGGAGTATTTGCCTGTCCTTTCAGAAAATTCATAAACGAAAGAACAGACAGCATTCTTCAATATGTATTTGAGGAAGAAACTGGGGAAATGATTCTACTTGATTGCTGATAAGCAAATTAATGCAAGACATTGCTCCTTTAAGAATAAAATAAGTTTAAAGTCCACTCATTTCTTCCATTGTTAATCCATGAGTAGATTTTAAGCTGTGTAAAACCACTGATCCTGAAAAGCCAGCCTACACTGAAAGTAGGTACAGGGAGTGAATGTAGAGGGGACCAGGTGATAGTAGATGAACTGGACAAATTGGACAATCACTTTTCATAAGTAATTACTTACAGTCAGAAGCCTGTGCTTCATGCAGATAATTAGGAACTTCAGTGTCTTCATTTGGAGGAAGACATTTTCTTGTTGTTTGTGTTTGGGTTTTTTTTTTTGTTTGTTTGTTTTGTCTTGTGTTTTTTTTTAAATAATTGGGATCTTTACTTCCATTTTGCAGTCAGTGGTGAAGAACTGTTATTGAGTGTGTCTCAAATCTCTGCTGGCTGGGGTTTAACTCCCAACGAGGCTGTATCTTTTGCCTTACAATCTTTGACGTATTTATCCTCACAGTATCTCAGTAAAGTTGGGAAGATCTTAAGGTGCTTAAAAATTAAATAAATAAATAAAGAGCCTAATCACTTAAGATGGGATATAGGTGTTTACATCCAAAATTGTGACCCTGAAAAACTCTGCTCAGCTGTTACCATCCCTAAAAGACATTCTTCTGGCACAGTTAATGGTCTCTTGCCTTATCTTGAGTATGGAAGTACCACTGTTTCCTCTAAGCTACAGGAGAATAAAGAAATTAGTCCTACACTGAAAAACAGTAAACTTCAGATTAGAATTTAACTTTACAGATAAAGGTAAGTAATTTCACAGAATATTAACCTTCTCCACATTGTCTTATTCTTCTGACCATCCCGCAATCTAATGCTTTCCAATTCTTGTTCCAGACCATCAGTGAAAGAATCTTTTGCATACGGTGGGAAATGATATACCGGGGGTTGTTGTTCAGGAATGTTCCACTTCCAAATCTGGGGTGTTAAGATGTGCAACCTCTTTTAAAAGAAAATGTAACTCTCATGAGACTGATAATGCTAATTCTGCCTTGCTTATTCAGGTTGCTCTTAAATAGCATCATGAGGTTCCAGTACAGGAAAATGCTACTGGAGATCCTCTGGATAGGTGTGAGGAATGGAGGATGTGAAGAGGAGATTCTTTATTCAGTGGTGTTTTCACTGTTGATGATCCCTATTTTTTTCCATTGGCTTAGGTGTGAAATGGAGATATATGACATTCCAGAGATGAAATTACTGGTACAAAGCAGAACTATTGATTTAAATAGAATTGTAAGTTATCCTTTTCCATATCTTAGTTATGCTAGTTGCAGAGAAGCAAGTTGTGGTGCATGCACATACTACCAATCACTTCCACAACAAATTTCCACATAGCTGTAATAGTATTGAACAGGTTTCCACATTTGGGACGCATTTTCCCACATTTGGAACACAGAGTGAAGTCTTCTGACTCTCAATGTAGGCTTTGTGGAACCTGACTGGGAAGTAAAATCTGGAGGTATAGAACTTGCACCAGCAATGCTTTGCTACAAGTTTATATATTGATTTAAACTACTGGGTCCTATCCATCAAAGCTTCTATTTCAGAAAATATTTTCTGGGAAGCTGTCTTTGCAAAAGGCATCGCAGTCCCTTAAAAAAAATTGCTACTATTTATAGAATTGTATTCAGAAGCGTATGTTTTATTTGAGATCTCAGATACTGATCTCTGAAACTCCAAAGTAAAGGATGATGCTTTAATGATCAGAGGGCAGCATCTGTTAACACTAGCTGTTGTGCCTATTTATATATCACATAAATTTGCTGAAATGATTTGAAAATAGGCATGCATAAATGTATACCCAACGTTTAGTTTACTGACCATAATATGCTACTCATTGAAATGACATTATGACTTCTAAATGGATCTTCAGTCTAAGGAATTTTGCAGTGTAAAATGTCTTCTGTGGAAGAAATTAGAGGATGGTAAATTGTGTAAGCAAGGTGGAGTGGAGAACACACTTGCTAAACTCCTTAACTGTTGAATAAATGTCTTAATAGCTGAATGGATGCATAGGTGTCTAAGGCCCATGCCACTTTGCAGTGAAAGTTAGCAAAACAGTCCTCTGTTCCCCCTATTCCCACCACTGCTCCAGTTTTATCTATGAAACTTAGAAGAGTTTAATATTGGCAGGAATAAATGTGACCAGATAAAATGGTGAACAAGACTGTATCTCTGTGCTTTTAAGGGATGCTGAAGGCAGAATTAGCATCCAAAATGAGGAAATGTAACTTGGAATTTCAGTGTAATCACTTCAAAATACTCCCACAAAAATGAACCTTTTCTTGAAAAGTAGTGATTAGGTATCACTGTGGCAGCCTTCTTCATCCTTTTATTTGCTGTTACCTGCGGGTGTTTGCTATAGCAAGTGAAGAAGTAAATACAAGAGGAAGGGACATGTGCTCAGTGTAATAACCAGATTAATTTAAGAAACTCTTCATTCATAATATACAAGTCTACAGAAGTACAGGAAGGCTGTGCATGAGCAGATAAGGGCCATTCAGGTCCCTGTAATGTTGAAGTTACCCAAAATTTTCCGTTGTGGTCTGCGTATCAAAAGGAAAGAGGGTGATGGGTGATTAAGAAGATCTTATTGCGTAGGATGTAGTAGAATGGATCTGAGCACAAAGACCCATGCAGTAGTGAGCAGTAACTGTGTTAGGTCTGTATTGTACAGTGTGTGACCATGCAGAGATACGCTAGCTTATGTAGATACATTAGATAGGAGAGTTGCATTAACTTGGGAGCAAACAATGCCTTTCTCAGGATGCTGCTTCAGTTCCAGGGCTGGCAAGATCCCCAGTAGCTTGGGTGTTTTTACTTCCTTTAATGTACATTGTGGATGTGCCAGGTCTGTGTATTTGATTTGCAAAGGGCAGAAATGCACTGGTTTTAAGTCAGTTGTTGATGTTGTATGTTGTCTGGATAGCGTGACAGTCCTTTCATAGAGTTCAACCCTTTGAAATATGAATTTCTATAGTTTCACACCTGTGTCCTCTGAACCTGGCAGGTGACTGAATCCAGGAGACAGAGGCTTTCAGTCGCTGCAGGCAGAGGTGTACTTAACTTGAAATGCATTGCACAGCCTGTTGAATTTTTGTTCGCTATTGGCCTGCTGTAAGCTAGGCATGTGCACAGATACCTTTCTGAACAGGGGAAGAGAATTCAGTCTGTTAGCAGTACTTCTGTGTGTCACACCCTCATTACAATGTGTTTCATTTTGTATTCCATTTTTCCTTGTTAATTTGATCCTGTCAGTAGTTAAAACCGGGTAATTTGATCCAGAAATGATGTGAATCATCTATGGAGAATTGAAGCCTACGGAAATTTAACATGAAAGAGAGACCTGTCTTGCACCTGTTTTTCTGCACCAGTATACAGTGACCCTAGAGAAGTTAAACAAGGAATTTTCTTTTGAAATAGAAGGCAGAAATTCTGCATGATATTAAGGAGAAAAGAGCCTCAGGGAGGATCTTTCAATCACTGTGAGCTGACAAAATGCTCCAGAGCAGCACAGTCCACTTTTAGTGTCACGTTGAAGAATGGAGACACAGTTCAAGGGTGTGCTATTAGTATCGCCAACCCAAACTTCAAGCGTGCATGTGATGGAAAGGACCCTGCTGTAGACAGCTAGCTCAGCTGCCCAGTGCTGGTAACTTGAGAATACTTACAGGTCTTTTTTTCAGATCTTATTGAGGAAAATTCAAATCATTGATTTATTTATCATTATTTTTAAGCTCGAGCACACTGACTTTTTTTATAAATACAGAAAACCAAAACAAAGGAGAATAACCTGGTGAAGTACAGGCACTGCTGCCATCTTTATTATTATCCTGTGCCTCACTCAGGTGGTGTTCACAGTTACCTGTACTGCTATCAGACTTGTGCCTCGAGGACATCTACAGTGCTCATGAGACGAGGCTTTATGGAGCAGGCTCGCACAGCACTCTACTTCAGAAATGAAGTGATTGCTGGCTATAAGAAATCAAAAGGGAGCATTACATTACTTCCCACTGCAAATGTGATCTGGACCAACAAGCTGTAACCTGCACTGACAAGAAAATTAGCCTTGCCACTGTATTTTAAGGGGGAAGAGCTTTTTGGGGTAAGATGTAAGGCAGTTTCCCTCTGGAATTGTGGGTGATTGCCGTATTAACAGAGGCAGGGTGAAGCTCTGGAGTGGGAAACCACAGGATGGTTCTAGTTAACAACTTTTTGAGACATCCATGTGTAATTCATCAAACACGCCGTTTGTCTGAAAAGAAAATAAATAACGGAGATGGTCTCCTATGTGGTTCTCAGTGAAGGAGATAATCTTGGTTCACTGAGTATAATATAAAAACAAGGCATTTTTGATGTCATACACTGTATTGAATGCTTGATTTTGGCTGTCTGAGGAGAACATGCCCCCCTAACCCCAGCCACACCACCTGAGTATGACACCTGCAGCTTCCGGGACTGAAGAGGCTGAGCAATCTATTTTAAGGGAGGAAGACTTGGTGACACCTCAAGTTATGACCAAAAAAAACCTTGTGTGAGAACAAAGAAATATGACAAATTTTTATTGTTTTTTTCTTCAGTTTATAAAACTGTCTGCCAGGACATGTAAAAATGGGAGCAGCAATCAGGATCAGTGTGCAAATGCCACTTAAACTGTCCACAATTATTCCCTACCTCAAAGGTAGCTTTCTTCCTCTTTTTTTTCCCTCCTCTAGCACATCTTAGCCAAAACACAACCCACACCAAATTAGTTCTGCGGCATCAAGGCTGACAGATCTAAGCTGGGAAATTGATTTTATACAAATGGAGATTTTACAGAGGGCATCTGACAGCTTTTCAGGAGCTAACCATGGGTGAGTTTGAGTAGAAGTTTGAGGTGCCCCTCAGGAACCTGTCCTCTGTCACAGGTAGGCCCCAGGTGTTAACTAAGACTAGTGGGTAAGAACAGCACTGCAAGATGTGGCTGAAAGGCACCTGAAGGTCAAAGTGATGATACATCAGACCATGAGAGCGGTCGTATTGCTTAGGAAGATTGCTTGGCCATTGGCTTTTTCTGGGTAGCTAGAAACACAAAAGCCCAGCAGGCCCACAGCACGCCACCACAGGATTCAGGCACATTTGCCCCTTTGGAAAGAGTCAGCATGGTGTTTCTGTGCCTCTGGGAACTGTGACTCACTGCCAGTATGCTGGACTGTTGGATGGCTCGTCTTCCCCTAAATCACAGTCCTGGAAAAACACACACAAATCATTCAGTGTCATAGACAGAAGTCTGAATAATGGTGAATCTGCCGGCCGTGTCTTCCTGTACGCACTGACCAGGAAGGATGATGTCAAAAAACTGTGGTACCCCACAAGAAAGCGCTCTTGGATGAACTAGCAGTAGTCATCTTAGGAGGAAAACAATACATGGAGTCACTGTGTGACTCCATACATTATTTCCTCCGTGCCCATGGGACCACAGATGAGTCAGCAACAGTTCATGGTCTGTAGTAACAAAAGTAGCTGACAATTGTAACAAAATCAGTATGGATGCTTGGGTCTCATCCAGGGCCAGCGGGAGGTTCTCAACCAACAAAGCCAATGCAGTCTAGTCTATCAGGACATCTGTTGCTTATGAGGGGAGTGATGTAAACAAAGAACAGCCCTTTCTTCTTGTTTTATCTGCTCATTAACAATGTGATGCCTTGTGAACCATAAACATACAGTGCGTGTTGGTTACTGCCTTTGGTGCTGATTACACTGCTGTCGGAGAGGAAGTCTTCTGTTTTCAGATCCTTGCAGCCTCGTTGCAGAAATAGAGGCCAGGAGTGGGCCTGCATCACTGAGGTGACCAGCTATCCTAGGGTACAGGACTGCTGCTGTCAAGCTTTCACACTCTGTCAACAGCATAACGTTGGAGAGTCTCCGTCAAGCTGAAAGCTGTAAAGCCTCTACTGACAGACGAGCAGCCACGGCTATACTGGGCTATACAGATGATACCGAGGCTGTCACCAAAATGTCCTTGCAGGAGCAGGGTATTTTTAAAACAAAATTTTGAAAGGATCATGGGAAGCAGGTGTTGCCGTACCACAGAGGAAAGGTCTCTCCCACCTGGTGGGAAAATTCCTTCCCCGAACTCCTTCTTGGGTGATTGATTTAACCCTCTGGGTGTGGGTAAACACAACCAGCAGGTACCCGTGGTGAGGGGAGAGCGTCCCTCGCATGTTTTGTGCTAATTGTGGCCAATTTCTGTTGCTCTTTAAGAAGATGAGAAAAAAGTCTCATAAGTGAAGTTATGCATCAGAGACAAGAAAAGGAAGAACTCCTTGGTTCCACCAGTTAACTCCCTGAATCATGGAAAAAAATGGAGAGGCAAACAAGAGTAAGTCTCTTTTCAAGCCCCATCTCGACTCTTGTGCCCAGGCACAAGAGAAGATCATGCGCTTTGTACTCTCCTTCTCCTCCAAATGAGTTCCAGATAGATGAGCAGGGCAAGTGTGGTCTGAGAGAGAGATTGTGTTTTAGGAGAGATAGGACCAAATTGCCCCAGACTTTCAGAGTCATGTCATCTACCCCTTTACCAAATTCCTTTGAAAAATTCTGTTGTATCATTCCCCTTTATTAAGCATGTGATACCTGGGTTTTGCTGTGGCTTGCATAATAATTTGAAAGCAAACAGCACCATAATCTTTAGAGGGTTAAATGTTACCTTCAGTGATTGTGTGTGAGTCCCTTTGACCCCGGGTAGTCTTCTGCCCGTGCCAGAGTAGAGAGTACAGCTTTGTGTCTTGCAGCCCTCAGGCAGTAGTTAGAATTTGTTCTAATTAATGGAGTCTCTAGTAGGAATTATTCTGTATTTCCCATGCATGCAACCAATGAGTTCTTCTGCTGGTTCGTTCTTCTGTTTTAATAGGGGTTTCAGACATTTCCTCTAGGCTTTCAGAGGAGAAGTCGTATTGAGTGCATTATTCAGTATTTTAGACTGCGCTCATCATTGCGTTCTTTGTAATCAAAGCACCTTTTTGGTTATTGTGTATATTCATAAACTACAGGCAGCGTGCAGTACATAGATTTGGCTGCTTTTCCATAGCCACTCAGAAAATTGTAAGCGAAATTGCTTTTCATTTTGCCTGACAGCCAGTTTTAATTTTATTCATCATTTTATCAGATTATATAACATTTCTGTTGTCTGCAACTGTCTTCTCACTGCTTTCCTCTCTTTCCTTTTTCCCCCCATTATGTTTATGCTGAAAATATGAAAACAACAATAAAGAAGAGGCCAATAATAGCTTCTTGCAGTAAAAAGGGCTTATTAAAAGGATATTTTCTGCCTGGGTGAAAAAATTCCTTGAAAATATCATAAATACTTTATAACACACAGAGCTACACTTTTATTGTCTTCAGAAGTTGATTGTCTAGATAAGCCATTTAAAAAAAAACAAAACACAAAAATGTCATATTTAAAAAAATAATTAGGTGAGCTTTCTTCACAGTCCAATTAGGCAGATTCCACATGAAACATCAAAAAAAGGATTAAGTAACCATACAACGGGTGAGAGCTTTTAAAATCAGTCTGATGACAAAGCAGATATACTTTCATTTTCTAGAAAAATTGCTAATACTGTAACATCCAATGGGCTTGGTTTTATTACATGTTTACAGGGCTCTTCATTGTGGTCTCAGCAATATGAAGAGCTCTGCAAGCATGCAATAAAAACCGAGCAGACTTGATGTTAGCACTGTTCACCGGTGTCCCTTGTAGCAGGGAACTTCTGTTTAAATAACCACTGAAGGTTTGTGGCGTGCTCCCTAACCTTGGATTCAAATGGTAAGGAGCAGCAGCAGGAGGATCTTTCTAGTAAAGTTTTTAGAATGTTTTCTTTTCTATAAGTACATAAAGTCTTTTATTTAAGATATCCAAGATTTGCTGGTAAGGATGATTCATAACTGAAGTCCAGTTTTCCTTTGGGATTAGGCACCAGTGTTTGTTTTTTGTTTTTCTAGCATAGCAACTGAATTTCATCATTCATTTTGTCATTTAGCAATAGAAGACAACTTCACCAAAGAAGCTCACAGTACAAGTAAAATTGGAAGTAAATGGAAGCCATATGTTGTTTCTATAATTTCCAAGGTTAAGAAAAAGCTATAGTTCTGGTTATATGATTTTTTATGGGGAGAGAAATACACTTTGTTATCAACAGCCTTGACTTTTTAGGGTTTTTAAAAATAGTTATTTATTTTGTTAATGGTAGTTTGAAGAACACATTATGCCCAAAGTGTTCAGAGCAAGGTTGTTGCCTGGCAGTAATCCATTTCTTAACTTATGTACAACTGTGGAGTTATTAATGCTAGTCAGGTTATGTGCAAGGATTCAGGAAAATTCTTTATTCCTCATTGACTCCTGACAGTTATTGTACCTAGGAACTGGGTAACGTGTTCTGAAGTGAGCAATTATGGAAATGTTTACTTCACTGGCTGCATGTAAATGTGTGCAGAGAATGTACCAGAATTTTTCCTTGGGGGTATTTAATTCTCTCCAGGGCAATGAAAATCAAATGATTTCTTCTTTTTTTTTTTTTCCTTTTTTTTTTTTTTTTTTTTTCCAAAGCTGGGATGTTTTTTTTAAGTGCTATAATGCAGCTGAATAATGATGAATGCAGTAGACAGAAAAGAAATATAGAGAGAACTACCAACAGATCTGGAAAACAAATTTTAAGGTGGAAGCTAAAACCAAAAAGGAAAAAAGGGGCTAGGGACCAAGGGAAGGCTTGTGACAGATTCAGGTTTGCTGGAAAAAGGATATAAAATGGATACTCTAGTATTCAGGAGTAGTACAGTGCATGTAATACATCTGTTTTTTAAGAACATAAGCGATTGGCTCAGTATTGTTCACATCGGAGGGCATCACATTTGCTTGTTAATTAAATGCAGTACCAGTACCTACTGTCCCTGAACAGTTGGGGAAAAAAAATCCCAGTATGTATACGTATCTGTGAAATTTCTATAGATGCAAGTGGATCTCATGCAAATTGCAACCGGATTGTTACTGCTGCTTTTTAATGCCTCTCTCTCCTAGTATTTCACCACTACTCCTATGTAGCCATTGAGAAAAGGAAACTGGTTTACTAAAAGGCGAATGTATAGCTTTTTAGAGAAATTGAATGGGATGTTTTTATCGCTGAGATTTTTTTTTTAAAGCCAACTCACTCTGTAAATGTACATTAAGGTCGAATATAAGCAGTTTGAACTGAAATCCTGGAAAATGTTACATAATGTGTAAACTGTGTATGAATCCAAACTTACAGTGTACTCGGTGCTGAGTGCTTGCCAGAGGAAAACTGAATTTATTTTTTTGGGCTTTCTGAATAAGATTCTTAATTATATCAAAGTGATTTTAGAAATCAAGAGTTTTCACATACTGTTTTACAGTAGTGAGAGTAAATATTAGTTTGAATTGGCCTCAGTGGTCATATGCCTGTCATTAGCCTAGAATTGGATTACATTAATTAAAAAAAAATAGTTGCTGACCTTTCTGCTCTAATTTTTGGTGTGTATTTTTCCTGAATTTCTTAAGGAAGGGTTTCATAA
>NC_045560.1:117905878-117990878 GCF_009819795.1 Aythya fuligula
TTTTTTTTTTTCTTTTCTGGCCACTCCTTCGGCTTAGCTAAGTCCTTAAAGACAAAGTCAGGGTAAAGAAGCAGCTGGTCTTTTTTTAATGAAATTTTAGACGTGGCTTTTGAAGCAGGCAGTCGGTGCGGGTGCGGGTGTGCACGCGTGTGGGCACGCACGCACCCTGAGCGCGTTCCTGTTGCGTGCCGAAGTTTATTTTGCTCCTGTTGCGCATCCTCAATTTTCCTTGTGCTCCGGGGGCCGCAGTCTGCATCCCCTCCTTTTGTCTCCAGCCTTCAGAAACAGCCCCGCAGCCCTCCACAGGGTTGGGGGCCTACTGCGCCTGCCCCAAAGCGCTTCGGAAAGCTCCCCGGTGTTACTGTAGGAGGCTTCATGTGGAGCTGGTTGTGTTCCTGCTAAGCTTCCAAGATCGCAGGAAAATCTGAAACCCAACTGTGTGCTCTTTATCATCTCCAGCAAGGCAGAAGCCTTTCCTCACCGCCTGCCTTTCGAGATCTTTCTCTGGCCGGCTTTTGTTGACCCCGCCAGGAGGGAGCTGGGGCCTGCCTGGTGTTTACCCGCGGTCCTCAGGGGCCGCGGCCATACCTTTGAGGCCAGCTTCTTGCAGCCTCACAGACAAAGACAGGGCGAGCGCTCACACACAGCTCGGCCGGGCAGTGTAAAACAGTTCCAGCTGTTGCTGCTCTTGAATTTGAGGGAGGGGGAGGGAAAGTATTGGCTTGGGTTTTAGGTGTGGCTACACGCACGGAGCTCGTTCTGAGCATCGCTTTGGACTTCCTTAGGGAAGGGGAAAGGGATATAAACAACAAGCAAGTCACAGCTCAAGAAATTGTTTTGAAAACCCGAAGTACAGTTTCAGGTGGAATGAGCATTTCATTCTGTGGTGTGGGTTTTTTTGGGGGTAGGGGGTGTCCAACAATAATTTTGCTCTCATTCTGCAGAAAATCTTTACCCTTGCACTGCTCTGTAAATGAGACAAACTCTGTGCTGAGTTTATTTCCATGCTTGTTTTTCTGGGCTGACAGAAGGCACATCTCACTTTCTGAAACGTTTGGTGTTGTTTTGATATATATTTTCTTCTTTTTCTCATTTTTCTCAAGAAATGTCTGAAGCAACAAAATTAATCGGGCCAAAAGCAGACATGGAAAGTTCAGTAGCGCATGTGCTCCTTGTGCATTTCCTGGTACAGCTCCTGTCCTCTGACGGCTTTATATTTACTATGGCAGCATGGTTGAAGATCACTGGAGGCTTCTGATCGCCCACAAAACTGGGCATGTTTGGGAAAGGCTGGGAAGGAAGGCTCTGTACCACTCAGAGGTGATGGGGCGGCAGCTGGGTCTGGCGTGCGCCTTCTGCCCACAGAGAGGCCTCTTGAAAAAGAAAACCCAAACTGGCCTTGCCTTCCTAGAGTATGGGAGTCAGCCAGTATTTTTTACCCTTCAGAAAAGTACTGAGAGCAACCTTCTTTTGATATTTGCGGCTGCAAGGCGAGCTGAGCCTCCTGCTATATTTTGGTAACACTTTCGCTGGACAGACTGTTTGCCCTGTTCATTACAAAAGTGGTGCCAGCTGCCTGCCTGACAAAGCAAGTGTATTTAAAGTGCCTCACTGTGTGCTTAATGCGTTTGAAGAAGGTGTTTTGTATTTTAAGTACTTATAGGCGTCCAGTAAAACATTTGCATCTGGCACCCTTTTTAAAAATAAAAGAGGAGAAATTTTCTCTTCCATGTGGTGCCTTTCATGAAAATGCATCTGTCCTCTTCACTACCCATTATCAAATAAAAAAAGGCTTTGTACTTAAGTTTTTTTTCTTTTAAATATATTTTTGGTATTTATTTTACTTCTATTGGTAAGAAATGTGTCTCTCATGAATAATATCAGCAGGAGTTTCCCATTAAATGGTGTTGAGCATGTCATGGACAACTCGATTTAACTTTTAAATTTTTTATTGCCTCCTTAGGAAGGATTCAGATAGTGCATCAGCATAATCTTAAATTTATTTCCTGGGGAGGCCACATCTCTCGTTCTCCCAGCCCCCAGCCCAGAACACAAAGTCCTTCTCTTTTTCTGTGTAACTTTAGAGCAAAGTCGGCCTGCCAGATGGAGTGCTGCTGCACCAGCTTTCCCCTCTCAGATACTGAAACGCATCATTTTTGAACCATGCCCGGTCTCACCTAAGGCTGAAAACTAAAAGACTAGCCTGAACTCTGGTCTCTGGCATGGTGGCACAATGCACTGTGTCATTCCTAGTAGGCCAATATTGCATTTTCCTCCTTAGAATGAGAAAAATGCTATTTCTTATCCTTTCTAAGATTTTCACCCTGGAGGAATGTGGTCAGGATTATTCAAAGGAGTTGAATGCAACTCAGTATTTGCAATTTGACTCAGTTGCAATGGTGTGACCTTGTATTCTTATTCAGAGTGCTTGTTTAGAAGCCAGTGAAGTAAGATAACCAAGGTTTCTACTGGAGAGAGAGAACTTACATAGTGATGCGTTGCTTCTGTAGCAGCAAACAATGTCATTTTTCTTGTCTAGCAGCATAAAAGGGAAAAGTCCAGTTGCAGCAAAGTAGAAAACCAAGGCACAGGATATGTAAACATTTTTTTTCAGTTGTTAGCACCCCCAAACTACTTGAATAACCACTAATTTGTATTTATTTCTTTTTGGTACTTGTTTCTTTTTTCTTTTTCTTTTTTCATTTTTCATCTTTGCACATTTGCTATTTCATAAACTCGTGCTAGATTTGATGTCTACCCCTGGGCTCAAAGCAGGTACGTTTAGGAGCAAAATGAAATCATTATTTCTCTTTAGCTGGTTGGGTATGCTATAGGAAGACTTAGTCATGTTTCCCACCTGACAGTGGTAGTGAAATGTGTAAGCTGCTTCCTTTGTCAGCAAAGTAAATTTTGACTGAAAAAAAAAAAAAAGAAAGAAAAAAAAAAAAAAAGAAAAATCTGTTTAAACAAAGACTGTGTTTTGTTTGCATAGCGTGCTGCCAGGCCGTAGTGGTATTTCTTTTCTCAATGAAGTCTGTGTATTGTATCAACAGCTAAGCGTTCAGCAGCCTCATCGTATAACAGTGTCATAACTGATTGACTCACAAATGTTTTAGAGCCCTCTCTGTCTCATCAACCAGTAGCATCTCTGAATATTGACAATTTCCACTATGAAAGGAATCAATATATAGAACAATGCAGAAACTTTTAAGCCATAAAATTAAATAAGAAGATGCTGCCTGTGGGCAGTGCTAGTTAATTCCCATGCACTTCACATGGGGTCCTTGGGTGTAGTCCATTCATTTGTAGGATCCTTGCTAGTCTGCTAGTCTTGATCTTTCTGTCAAAAGAAAAGTGGTAACAAATGGGAAAATCTAGAATCCTTTTTACTTATTTTCCACAGGTTCTTTGAGTCAAACTTCCATTTAAGTGGGAGGCATTTGTCAGATTAAATTGCCTGGGTTTGGAGCATTTTCCATGGAAGCCCTGGCTTTATTGCCGTGTCCTCGAAGTGGGAGTTACTTCAGTCACATTTACCAATCACCATAATTAAGAGAGAAAGAGTGGAAGTTCTGTTTCCTGAAGAGTAAAACAGTAGGCAGCCAAGCCAGTTCCTGTTTTATGCAACCCCCCAGAGATCAGCTATGAGTGAGTTAAAGAAAGAAGACTCTAGTTTTGGCCTCTGCAATATGGCAGCACCTCAGAAGGTTCCTTGGGCATGTGCATGCACTCACACATGTGAGAGGTCTTCTTGACTTCAGTTGTTGTGCCATTGCTCTTTGCCACCGTTAGGGGCTAATGGGAGTGTATCTCAGCTACAGCTTTATGAGATAATATGATGAGTCCTTCTGTTTTAATCTAGACATAAATACAAGCAGCATTCTGGGCAGGAGCACATGCTGGATTTGCAGGTGGGAGAGCCATCGTGCTCTGTCTTTCCCATCATCCTCCCCTTTTTTGTCTTCAATGAGTTCAGTTATCAGGAATGTCTTAACACTCTTGCTATTGGTAATCCCCAGTTTGTTACCTTATCGCAGAAACCAGCAAGCATGTGTACACACACAGGGCAATTTGCCTGGCATGCCTTTTTGCATTGCATTCCTGTATGGTACATCACAAGTACTGTACATCAGCAATGAACGGGGCTCTCTGTGTGATTTCCTACGTCTTAGTATTTTACAGTTGAATCCTCTGGTCTTTAATATTTTAATAATTTGTTCAGCCTGGAGAAGAGGAGGCTCAGGGGTGACCTTATCGCTCTTTTTAGGTACCTCAAGGGAGGCTGTAGCGAGGTGGGGGTTGGCCTGTTCTCCCACGTGCCTGGTGACAGGACGAGGGGGAATGGGCTTAAGTTGAGCCAGGGGAGTTTTAGGTTAGATGTTAGGAAGAACTTCTTCACTGAAAGGGTTGTGAGGCACTGGAACAGGCTGCCCAGGGAAGTGGTGGAGTCACCATCCCTGGAAGTCTTCAAAAGCCGTTTAGATGTAGAGCTTAGGGATATGGTTTAGTGGAGGGCTGTTAGCGTTAGGTTGGAGGTTGGACTCGATGACCTTGAGGTCTCTTCCAACCTAGAAATTCTGTGATTCTGTGATTAATATGGTAGGACCATTGCATAAATATTGTCCTGGTCTTGGATCACTGTGCTTGGGAGGAGACTGTTGTCTTCATCTTCTCCTTCCCTGTCCACTCCCCACCTTCTGGTAGGGATTCACTAGGGTCTAATGATGTGCATTGAGGAGGGCTATAGTTTTATGGTCAGTGAAGGCACTGAGCGAGTTCTTTCTACCTGACTCTATATTTACTCTGAATTTATAGAAGCTTAATAGCACGGAATCCTTTTTTTTTCCTGTACCAGATTCAGTTGCAGTTAATTAATGGACCAAGAAGTTGCAAAATGAGATATAGATAAACAGATAGATGCTGTCTGGTAGATTATCTTAATTTCTTTGGGAAACCAGACTGAAAATATTCTGTTTTAACTTTTTAGTTATTTAATTTTGTGCCTCCTCTGAATCAGAAGTGGTCCCAATCCAGAGCTCCAGGAATGGCATATTCCCTCAACGCCAGCCCCACACTTCACCTTTAGACCCCCAAAATGCAATGTTATCTGTCAGGCTGAAGAGCTCTGGATGGGAATCCCAGCGAAGCCCATCAGTGCCGCTTCTTAATCAGCTGGAGAAGTCACTGCTCAATGATGTGAAGCACCCTTTGCCCTATCCCTTGAGTGCAGGATCCAGCTTGGGACCTCTCACACAGAAGTGCCTGGTGTTAGGCAGACACAAGTGTTATCTGTACTATAGAGGAACAACAGAGTTGGCTGTTTTCTGATACATGCTTTCCTCCTTGAAGCCTGTATTTTGATCTCTGTGTCTCCTTTTAAAATGGCATATGTGTACACATCCAAAGTAATTTTTCTTTACCATAGTACGGGTTGCTGCTGCAGCCTTTTCTCACTTTTTTTTTTTCTTAAATGTGATATCATGTCTTGAATTGGAGTATTGTGTCACTGCGGTGTGTGACATTACAGTGTAAAATATAAAGCTATAAATGTCTGTAATTTATAAGACTATATTAGGTGCTTACTGTATGTATTATGGTCTTGTAATTCACCATTGCCTATCATTTATTCTATATATAATTCCACTGAGAGTTCTGGTGACATTATAAAGGAAAAGAAGTGTAGCTCAAGTGGCTTGTCTTCAGAACCCCAAGATAGAATTTCCTTGTATTGCATTATATAATGTTTTCAGTATTATCCATAATGCAAGAATGGGAAATTTCGGCTTTAAACAATTCTAGTTTATGATCCAGGAATGTTTTTGGTATCCATCAACATTTTTTTCAGTGGGAGGTGACATTATGAGCTCTCACCATGTTGTGGAAGGCTATGTATTAGGTTGTAGTGTCACACGCTTGTGTAACAAGGTCAAGACAAGTAGAAAAAAGTTTTCCCAGATCTCCTTTGTGTAAGGCTTTGCTAAGTTCAGTTGAAGAAGAAGTTAATTCAACTGTTCCTGAACAAATTCCAAATCTTTCTAATAGGGAATTGTCAAATATACCTAAGGTCTTCCTTATGTTAAAAAACTGAGTAACAGTACTTTACACTCACTGTTCAAAATACTCTGGAATTGCTATTACGTTTGTAGTGTTTTGGAATACACTGAGTATTAGAATCCATTTTTGTAAGAGTTCTTTATGTTGGTGAATTAAAATAATAACAGATTTTGTAATGACATCTCCTAAAATCATGAGCTCTATTTCTAAGGAAACAAAGCAGCAAAACTCTTCACTTGCAGCTGAAGAATTATTCGTAGTGTGGTTTGGATGAGCTCACTGTCTGGCTCACCAGGTTTGTCTGATGTCTGTGCAACAGTTTTGTTACCTTCTTCATCAAGCGTGTTGAAAGCTGAGCATTGTCCCAGTTTCAACAGGAAGCATCAGCGCAGCTGAGCTTCTCTCATTTGCTTTGTGGGTGTACAGTGGCATCTCCTTCTCAGGGAGTTGCTATTTTGATGCTTGGTTTCTGTGAGCTGCACTGGGATCTGTACCTTCTCCCAGTGAATCACCAAAAGGGGAGTATAAGACGAGGATTGGAGATGTCACATCCTGGACTTGGTCAACGGCAGGTCATTTGAGGAGAGTCTCTTTCAACTCTGATGCATTGCATCTGGACAATTTGCAGCAGAAGCCACGCGATGGTGGGAAGTATTTGCAGAGAGGTGGGTCTGGGGAACTGAGATTTAGCACCCAATGCTCTATGTGAGATTCTTAAGCTACCACATGGTTGCGCATTTAATTTCTTTATTAAAACTCCACACAAATAGCAGATATGTTTTTAAAGATGGAGAAATGTTTACAAAACTTTGCTGGGGTATTTTGGGAAGAACTTAGAAGAAAGGATACAGTTAAACCTAAAGCAAACATTTTTACAAATGCTTTTTTTTTGTGGGTTTGTGGTGGGTTTTTTTTTTTGCATCACAGTGGGACAGCTGTTTGCAGGGATGAACAGATCAGACTTATGGTACAGTTGCAATCATTCTAATAAAAAAAAAAAAAAAAAAAAAGGAGGAGAGGATGGAGGAAGGCTAGGAAATGGCCTGCAAGCTGACTGATTTCCCTTTAAATCACTTTGTAATTTCTTTTTTGGCTAGTAAATGACTTGAAAGTATTGGAAGATAAACAGCCTGAGCCTAGGGCCTGGACTTCTGCCATGTGCTGGGCTCCCAATTAAGGGATGAAATTGCAAGATACTCTTCAATTTCACTGCAACTGTGGCTGGGTTTTGTGGGTCAGTAAAACAAATGGAAGGGCTTTTTCTCTCCCGTTTGTGCACTTGAGATGTACTGTGCGCAGTTATCCATGGTAGCAGTGGTGAGGCTTAGCCACACAGTCCCTGCAAATTGTTGGGAGGAATGGGCCCCTGGTTGAAATGAAAACGGTTGTGGATGTTTAAGTTTCTATAGATCTGCTCTGTTAAATAACTCGCCTTACCTATTTTTTCCCTCTCAGCTTGGCATTCAGCAGTGACTTAAAATCATAAATGCAGAAATATGTACTTTGATGAAGGGCTTAAACTTTTAAGTGCCTTGCAGAAAGCCTTTCTGTAGAAAAAAAATTGAATGACTTTCTTTGTGTGTTTCTAAGGGTGCCTGTTGTATCCATTTTAGCACAAATTTACATTGCTTATGGTGTTTTGTTTTTGCCGTGGTGGTGTTGTATTTGTAGTTGAATATTACTTACTGACTTAAACACTATCATTTTCTAAACTGCAGAGGTAAGGAAATATATTTTCTTTTGTACAATTTTCAGAGTAAATGAAGAGGGAGGTAGTGTCAACCTGAGAACGATTTTCGTAGCTCCATCCTGTGTTGTAACAAGATTTTAGAAGGTAGAGAAAACCTCTGTCCCATTAATTTTAATGATAGCTTATCTTAGTGCAATAAAACACTATGAAAATGAAATAATGTGTATATTTTCTTTGAAACCTAAGCTCTTATCTACTGTGCTTGCTCAGCACTTGGTTCTTACTCTTTTTTTTTTTTTTTAATTTTGTTTATATCATTTGCTGCTGTGACACTCTCTTGTGATGTCATGCAGAGTGATAGCTCAAGCTCAAGCAGTACCAGTGAACTGTGAATGTCACAGAGTGGCACAGGGATAAATGATGCCATTTGGTCTTGTGTTGTGCAGAAATTTTTGGGATGGCATCCTGAACCTATCAATTACAAACAGGTTTGCTGGAGGCTGTTCATGGATCCATGATTTCATTCCCTATCTAGTACAAAGCATCTGAAGAGGTCTTGTATAGAACTACTGCCCTTATGTGGAGGTTTCCAAAAATGTGGGAAAGTTAAATAGTTTTTGGCGGAGTTTCCTCTTCCCGCCCGGTTTAGTAAGTTCAAGTTTTCATTTTTCTGCAAACATCATCCGGGAAGCTTCATAATGGGTGGTGGGTTAAAACCGTATAACCAGAAAGACACCTTGATAATCACACCTACACGCTGTACAAATGCAAAGTAGAACAGCATTACTTTACTAAAACCTTTAACTAGCCATTAGAAGAGGCACTGTATGTTAAAGCATAGGAAGTGGGTGAAAGGCAGTTTTTGTGCCAACAATTCTTCACCCTGTTTGTTCAATTCATAAACATAACATTTATGGGAATTATGCAGGTAGAATGGACCCTTAAGTGCTCACCTCTCAAAACAGCTAATTCTTCCCTTCCCTTCCTTTCTCTCTCTCTCTCTTAGATGTGTATGAATGGCTTTAAAGTGATATTTTACATTACTTAAAAATTACGTGAGTGTTTGTTGCTGTTGTGTAGGAAGGAAATAAATCATGGGCTTTTGTGGGATTTTAAATTCATCCCAGGAGTGAAGAGCTAATATCAAGACCTTCACAACTGGGATTAATTTCATGTATCTCTCAGGAGTCCACTGGGTATTATCTTTATACATTATAAAAATGTGTTTTGATATGCTTTAAATTAGTATTTTTTTCTTGTCGGTGGAGTAGAGGAAGAGGTACTCTGTGTGTGTGTGCGTGCACATGCGTGTGTGGAGGAAGTGATTGACATGGGTGGAGCACTGCTGATTCCAGTGTAATTAAGGGTATTGCCATGCAGTGTTGTTCCTGAGCATTACTGAGATTAAAGCACAGGCTACACATGCAGACGTGATATTGAAGAGGAAATTCACCCCACTCCAAACACGTCCTTATTCTTATTTTACTGCCTCCAAAGCAGTCTTCTTCCACCAGAAGCCTGTGGTTGAATGCCAGCTCTTGCACATCTTCACCATTCAGTGGCAGTTTCTCTGGACATCCTTTAGCAGATGCTGTCAGCTCTTCACCTTTCTTTCATTCTGCTCCCTCTGCCTTCATGGATCACTGCATGTTTGAGGTGCGTGTCGAAGAGAAGGGCAGAGTGGCAGAAGGAGGGCTCACAGAGGCTTAGCTTCCCAGCTCTGCGACATGGCTGATCTTCAGTCGCCTGACCCTGTGATCCTCACACATCGCTGTGACTCTTCGCCCTTGTAAGAAGCAGCACAAGCTGACTAGCATCAAACCTGGCTGGATTTATTTTTTTTTTAAACGCAATTTCTTTTTTTAAAAAGATAAGTTTGGGGTCAGAATTGACAACGGGGTTGTGTGAGGCTTGGAAATACTTGGTGATATTTCAGAGAAACCACAGCTACATTTGAGTGCATTTCTGTACATGTGTGCGATGGCATGCGTGCATTAGTACTGAAGAATCAGTTGCTAAAATGGTTGATCAGCCAAATAGCTTAAATATTTACTGAGGCTGTCTTGTCTCCTTCTGCCTGGTCATAAGTTTTAATCTGTCTGTGCTGGTTGACTCATTAATTTAAGAGGATAGAATTTAGTGCAGTACTTTTGTGGTTGCCCTGATTGCAAAATATCTCTTGGGCCAGAGGGAAAAATGGTAAATAATATTTTTATAAGTGTGTATTCCTTGTAATCTTTTAAAGAAAGTATATAAGAAAACCAGAAAAGTGCGCTCTCCAATAATTTCACTTAAAGGTCGTAAGGAATCATTCTAATGTCTGTCCATTTTGCACTAATTTTATCACTGCAGGGTGCAGCATATTTGCAAAATGTATACTTCAGGGTACAAGTCACTGTGAATTTTTCAACCATTCAATGATTTCAGTATTACAAGGCTTTTTCTTGAATAGTATTCCACTGCCAAAAGGTTTACTTTAGTTTCAGGTAGAATCCATTACACTATTCTCTCTCTCTACCTCTTTGTGTCCCTCTGTATTCCCCTTTCTTCCATTGTCTCATTATCCTGATGCTTGGTTAATAGCAGTGATACTAATGTCCTGACGTACTTAGGGTAGATGCCAGACCTGAATGTTTTATACATGGCACAGAAAAAGGAATCTTGAGGACAAGCAGTAAGGTCCACAACAGACTATCACAGATACATTGAGCAGATATCCCTCCCAGCTGCCCATGGTGCCACATCCTATTTTGTGCTGAAAAATATGTCAGTGGGAAGCCTGAATTTCAAGTGTAGGCTCAAGAAAAATACAACCATTTGCTAAGGCTAGTCCAAACACTTCTACCGTTGCAAATGTGGAATATATCACAGATATTTAATCTTAGGTTTTTGTAATGAAATGGCTAACGGGAACTCAAAAGAACATGCCCTTCGTTTCTCTTTAATGTGCATATATGTCTTGTGGTGCACCTCTCAGTTATTAGGCCTTGTGTGTGTGGTGAGTTTTTCCTCTCCCTGCAGGACACCTTACACTTTCGTTGGACAGGATGAAAAGTGCTCACCAAATAAGCGGCTTATATTTTATTTTCCTTGTTCACTATGTGGCCCCATGCCATATGTATTCCTTGCAACTGAAGCCTGGCACTTAAGTCAAATTAATTCCTTTCTTCATGGGCTTTTCTGTTGCACTCATCATGACAGTAGTTGAATCACCTGCAAGTATTCTTTATCCTATGAAGTGAGGTGCCATTATAATACCCATTTTACCCATGGGGAACTGAATCACTTACATTAAAGGCATGCTGCTCAGAGCAAGGGTCTCTGTTTTTTTTCTTTTTTTTTTCCCTTTTTTTTTTTTTTTAATGTAACCTTTTGTTAGCATTTCATACATCCATGACATCCCAGACCTTCCATTTTTACTTTATGGTGAAACTGCTTCCTTCCTCCTTGTCCTCCGTCCTCCCTGTGTGCCAGCAGTGTGAGCTGTAAGACAAACGGGAGATTTTCTGCCCAGGTTCAGTTGATCTGTCTAGCATCACAGCAGTCCTTGAAAGGAAGAGTGGCAAGGAAAGTCTTGTCCAGATCTCTGACATGTTTACAGAGAAATCCATAGCAGTGTAGCTACCAAACGCTAACAAATCTCTACTGAGTGTGCAGACAGTGCTTTTTTTTTTTTTTTTTTTTTTTTTCCCCCTTCCCTCCAAGTGTATTAACTTAGTCAAACCAGCACTGTTTTTCTAAAGAACAGTAAAAGGCATGTGGCTGATATCAGGCTGACTGTACTGCCAAATTTTAAGTCCTTTCTCTAAGGATGCAGTTTCCACAACTTCTCTGTTAAATGTCTTCAGCCCCCTCCCATTATTTTTTTTCATGAAAAAGATGACATGTTTTTCCAGACTTCTGTCTTAGAGGCAGCTGAGCTGACTTCACTTGAACTTTCCAAAAAAAACAATGTACCCTGAGACAGATATCTAGTATGAAAAATTCCAGCTCAAATAGTTAAAATCTGGCAAAGTAATATAGGGCTGGGGAAAAAAAAAAAAAAAAAAGATATAGTCAGATGTATTTGCAAGTCATAGTTATGTCAGTGCCTGCATATCTTCTTGGTAGACAGTTACTACCATTCTGCTTTATCCTTCATTGAAGAATTATTTTAATTTCAATGCAAATCTCTTTTTTTTTTCAAGTTTGTCTTACCAGAAATTATTATACTATAGGTTTGGGAGACTTCTTTTAACCTTTTTGGGTACCTCTACTGAGAGGCTGGTTTAGCTACCTAATTATAAATGACATTAATTTACCAAGCTTAAGTCAGCTTGCTGACTCCAATTACCAGAGACACCAGAATGGTTGTTATGCTTATGAGTTCTGTCCTGCTAATCAAATATTAGAATAGATTTGATTTTGCCCTATTAGCCAAGTGAAGTTTTCACATGGGTCAATGTGGTACTTGGTAATGATCATAACTGGGAAATTTTCTGGGTCCTTTATTTGTTAACTAGTCAGACTTATATTTGGAAGCATTTCACTTTATATGTACGTTCACATTATGCAGAAATGAAATCAAACACGCTTCTTATGGTCCAAAAGAGTAAAGGAAACCCCAAATGTAGTGAAACCACAATTTCCTGTTGAGGCCGTAAAACAGAAGAGCTATCTTTGATTACTTTCTCAATGGCAGCATTGAAGGGATAGGACTAAGCCAAACTGGTTGATGTTTATGGGTACACTGATCACAAACCCATAATTGTGCAAGAGGCAGTTGGACAAAGTTGGTTTTTAAGTCTTAATGACTATTGTAACAGCTGTGGGCCAGAGGTTTGAGTACTGGTAGTGTCTGCCAGTGCTTATTTCACCCATGCAAGGACCTTCTGAGTTTTGTATGTATACAGAAAAAGCTTTTTTTCCCTCTGACTGTGCATGCTTTAAAGTATCAGGCTAGGGATGGCCTTGTAACCAATCTGATGATTGTGGAAGTGGTCACAAAACAGAGTTAATAAAAAACTTCTTGTTTCTCAAGTTTTCAGTTTTTGTCCAGGAGGAAGGGGAGTAAAGCTGCTCTTCTAACTTTGCTAACTAAAAGTGCTGAACCCTTCTGGTATCTGTTGTTATGTTTGACATCCCCAGTTGCAAATGGGAGTTGGACCAGAGAGTTGGTCTGTTTCAAATGTGTGCTCTGATTTATGAAACTATATGCAACATTTTTGAAATCTTCTCAGATTTATTTTTGTGGCTCTCCAAGTGCATGCCTAGCTTGTAGAAGCTGCAGCATGCAGTGGCAGTCCAGGCTAGCCCTAGAACCCAAGACAATCCAGTCATGTCAAGACGGCACTGAGCCAAGTGATAGGCAAGATTTTTATTAGCTTTGGGCAGGTCCTATCAGCAGACATATGGAGTGGCCGTACCGCTATGGGCCAGAGACGGCTTGAGGGCCACCTTTACCCTGCTACACTCTCAGCACCTACAGATGGCAAGGTCCTTGACTAACCCACCTTCTGGCAGTAGAGGTCTCCAGGCATGGCCAGGGTTCCCATGTACCATGCAACAGAGAGGTGACACAACTCCGAGGACAAGAGACTCAAAGTTTATTCTCTTGGCCATCTTTATCTGGCTTTCAAACAGCATGTGCAACAGGAGAGGTGTCTGTGATGAGGCCCCTCATGGCTAAAGTGATGAAATGTGGCATTTAGCAGTTTACTTCTTGGGTAAATCACAGGTCTGTGCCTCAGCTTCCTCATTTGTAAAATGAGGTTAATGATACTGTCCTCCTTGTTAAAAAGCTCTTGGTATATGCTGATGAAAATACACCCTAAATGTTATTAAGGTAGGTATGATACCTATAAGCTAGGTTTTGTTGTTGCTGTTACTTTCCAAACACAGGTTTGCATCAGAATTTCCATCTCATGTAAGTACTGAAATATATTTATACAGTAAGAACAGTAAGGGAAGACAGAGCTACACTTCTGATATGCTAAGAAGTGGCTGAATCAAGGTTTAGCTCCTTGGGAATTAAGCAGCTGTATTATAAACACCTTAATATGAGGTTCATAAAATAAATTCTTGGAGATCACTAAGTACAGAAGAACATTCTGGGAATTTCTGTCTCTGCTATGTAATCTAGGAGACAGTAAAGTGTGTTGGGCGACATGGCATATTTGGAGGGTTGGAATAACCTCAGGACTCACATGGGGCTGATGAAAATGAGATAAGATTGTTCTCAGAAGTCCAAATCAAGCTTTGTAGTCAACTTTGTAGGCGTAAATTGTAGGATGTAGAATGCAGTGCCTTCATCGGCTGCTTTTTCATGCTGCATCTACATCCCCCCCCCAAACTCAGCAACCTGCTAGCTATCAGAAAGACAAGCAATGTCTTGAAGTGTTTGCCAAAGAGCATCCTAAAGAATGTCCTCTTTGGTCTGATGTCTGAGGACCATGTTTGCGATAGGAAATATTCTCAATCTAGAACTGGACAGAACAGAACAGTTCAGTTGGAAGGGACCTACCAAGATCACTGAGTTCCACTGCCTGACCACTTTAAGGACTAACCAGAAGTCAAAGCATATTGTTGAGGGCATTGTCCAAATGTTTCCTCAACACCATCAGGCCTGGGGCATCTACTACCTCATCAGGAAAAAAAAAATAAAGGGTATGAGGAGAGAGAGGAGGCAGGTTCTGGACCAAGCAGTTGTCTGTTTACACAGCACTGTGTAAACTGGCAAACAACACTGTTACATTTTCAGTCTTTCAACAGTTTTTTTATTGAAGGCTTAAGAAAAAAGATTATAAAGGCATGACATGCCAACAAAGACAACTTCTTTAGTACTTAAGTGTTGCACAGAGCACTGTAGATGGGTGCGTTCCCTTTTGTATTCTGTGTGTGCCAATGGTGGCATTCAGAGAATGTAAGGTCAGTTGAGTTTATTTTTTTCCCGTATCCGAAAATAGTATTTTTTCTCCCTGCCTTGCTGAGTGCTACTGTCAGTTTTACCTCTTCGCTGCCATTTAAAAAAAAAAAAAAAACTAGCCAGCATACTCAAATTAAGAAAACCTAACAATTTGCTACTCATGAACCTGCTAGAAGAGCTCTTTCATGGTTGACTGGGTGGCTCAGGAGGTTACTAAGGGGAGATACTTTTTCTTCTCTTAGTCACCTACTTGAGTCTTTTGGAAGCTAAATAATAATATTCATTATGCAATCGCATATGTTCGTGTCTGTGCTAAATGAGTTGTGCTCTCTTCAGGTCTTAAGGGACAAGAGCATATCAAACAGGCATTTTCAAAGTGACCTTTATCTCCTTTTCCTCGGTGACCTACCACCCTAAGACTGCTTGCCTTTATCAGTTCAAACAACTTTCCTCATAGAAAGTAAGGCTCACAAGTTTGCATTTCCCAGGCTTATTGATGGGGTGGTATGTTTTTATGGTTACTGAAATTGTGTATATTCTCAAGATAGTTTAACTGCTCTGTACATAAGTTCCTTCAGAACCCTCAGCTATATGCCATGTGGACAATGGATATTCCTGTTCTTTTTCTGGCTTTTGTGCCCCTACTAAAATATCATTTTTGATGTCCTTTTGCCTGACAGTTTCACAGTTAGATTAGCTGGAAGAAGTAGGTCAGGACTGAAATCAAAGAACAGTATCACTGGAAAGTCCAGAAGAAATTACCTAGCTCAGGTCCTGCCATGGGGTTTCATCATGCATAGGCAGACAATTTCTTTTAATTGATTTTTGATCTGCCCTTGGAAAATTCCAGGGATAGGGTCCCAGAACTTGCTAAGGAAGGTAGCTTCTGTGTTTTGTTCTGAAATTTTGACCGTATCTGACCTGAGACACCCCTGCTGCTGCTGCAAAAAAAAAGATTGCTTCATTTTTCTCCACTCAGAAAATTAATCATTCATACATACATAGACCATCCTGAGTTGGAAGAGATCCACAAGGATCGTCGAGTCCAACTCCTGTCTTTGCACAGGACCACCCCAAAATCAAACCCTAGATATTTGAGAGCGGTTGTCCAAATGCTCCTTGAACTCTATGAGGCTCAGTGCCATGACCACTGCCCTGGGGAGCCTGTCCCAGTGCCTGACCACCCTCTGGGCGCAGAACCTTTCCCTAACCCCCAGCCTGACCCTCCCCTGTCCCAGCACCATGCCATTCCCTTGGGTCCTGTCCCTGTCTCCAGACAAAAAAGCTCAGCGCCTGCCCCTCCACTCCCCTTGTGAGGGAGCTGCAGGCCGCCATGAGGCCTCCCCTTAGCCTCCTCTTCTCCGTGCTGAAAAACCATTGTATTTTCTTGTAATCAGCTGTGTACCTATTTGAACTGCTGCTTTCCCACTTGTTATCTTCCCTTCTCAGTCTCCATGAATTAGATTCTTCTAGCTTTTCTTGATTCCTCTTGCTTGGGAAACCTCAGTTTTGTTTTCCTCAATTAGATAGCTATCCAATCCACTTTGTAAAGAATACTGATGGGAACAAATCTTTTAGCGTCTTGTAATGTTACTCACCCTAATTAGTCCTATGACCATATGATAGTTCTTGGATCCCAATGATTTTCTTACAGATCTTCATCATAACTTTTACTATATAGTTTATGCTGCTGCATTTTGCTTTTACTTAGGATAGCCATTTGGCCACAGTATCTCCAAACCAGTGTCATTTAACCATGCTACTTTCTTTCTCTCTCTTGATCCCTTTCCTCTTTTGCTATAAAATGTGTGTGTGTTCTTTGACAATGTTATCATAGATGATATATTGTAGTAGCCCTGTAGGTGATAACATTTATCACCATATGAAAATGCCACTGTAGTGTTTTGTGTTTAGAAGGTGGGGAACAGTGGGGTTCAGTAGTTACATGTATTTTGAGAAACTTGTTTCAGAAGAGCTTATTCGACTTTTTTTTTTTTTTTTTTTTTTTTTTTTTTTTTAATGCACTAAAGAGAACTTCAGCCTATGAAGGAAGAGCAGAGAGAATTTCTTAGAGTTGGCCAGTTTGGCATTTATCAAGGGTGGCATGAATAGTAAGGAAGTATAATTCATAATTCTTTCATAATTGTCTCATTTGATAAAGGAAATGCATGGTGAGCAATAAGAAATAGAATGGACTGGTTTCTTATTTTTAAGGACAGAGACACAGAAAAATTGAAATGGAACTAACCTTGCCCACTCTAAAATCAACAAATGCAAGAACTGAGCTGAAAGTAGAATTTAAGTAGTAGGTATATAATTAATACATTTATGTTTGTGCTGCAGATGCATGTAATTTTGTATACAACTAAGCAAAAATACTAAAACCCGTTTTCCCTTTTTGTGTGCACATACAAAACATTAAATTTAAAGAGCCATACTCCATTAGCTGCTAAGATTCACAATTGTGTCTAGAACACTGAAAGTAGCTCTTGCAATGATAATTGTAAAATGTAAAGTAATAGCAAACAGGTTCACATTTACTATAATGATTAGATAACTAGGGAAAAAAACAGCTATTATGTGTTCCTGGACCACAGCGGAGGTAGAAAGCAAGAAAAGTATGTGGTATGACTGCATATTATTAAAAATGTAACACTTTGTATTTACTTTGCACTTAAAATTTTGAATGATCTGACTAACAGAAACAGACAATCTAATACAAATGGTTTGGAATACATTAAAAATGTATACAAGACAAATCGCTATTTTATAATCGTTCGGCAATGTAGTAAATTTGCACTGCAGGTTTGATTCATAACAAATTTGCATAACATTTATGTGGGGTTTTCATTGTACTAATACAGTTCTTTTAGCCACTTTTTATGTGTGCTACCATTTTATTATGTACCTTTGGGGGGTACTTTAAAAAAAAAGAGAGTGGGGGCTGGGAGTTAGTGGGAAGAATATGACAGAGTTGTAAGATGAAGGTTTGTAATCACAGAAATGAAAAGCTAGGAAAAAAAAAAAAGACTTAAAAGTGTATATAACTTAAAATTGAGTGAATGGAGGAGAAAAACACGTATTCTGTGCTCCCACATGAATTATATTATATAGTATTTGCTCCATTATTTAGGAGGGCATGAGGAGAAAGATGGGTATCAAGAGTGCATAGACCAAAGGGGCTTCCATGAACAGCTATGTTAAATGAAGGTGCTTGTTAATATGCCTTGATTTGCATATGCTTTATATTCTTTCCTAAATATTCTTGGGTAAAATGAATGTTTACAGTGTATATTTTGCCTTTTAATATTGTAGTTTGTAATTCTCTTAATTTCTTTCCACTCAAAAGATCAATTTGGAAAGGGACGGGTGAATTTGCTTAGAAGGGAATAGGAAATACAAGGGAGTGAGGCAAGGACGAGGCATTAAAGAGTAGTGGGAATGGATCCAACTGGGAGAGGTCTGGTTTGACCAAACCTCTCTCATTTCTTCCACCATCTTATTGCTGCTGTGCAAAGACAGTAGCTCACTGAATGAGAACCCACTTGTGAAACCTGTCTCTGTGGGGAAAAGAAGGATTTACCAGTATGCTTGTATCTGCTTTCCAGTAATTTCTAGAAGTCTGCTTATGACTTCTCCCCGTCCCCCCAGGTCTTCCTCCATTTTCTGCATTCATCTTTTCTTACTCTGTCATCCACACAATTTAGACAAGGACTAAATGCATTGACCTGTATACAGAAGATCATAAACACAGATTTTACACAGTTTTATTATCAGTATCATTACTTAAAATCAGTTTTATATCTTCACATATCTTGTATAAATATTTATTACTTGCAGTATTTTCATCTTGAATTTCAATACCCTAAGACAAAGTTTAAAAGTTAAAAAGTAGCCTAACAGACCAATGCACTAGTGCGTGTGTTTATGAACTGGTTTCAAGTAGGAGGATGAAAGCAGAGTTGCCTATCTATGCATTTCATATGTAGCAATAAGTGAATGATAAGCATTTGTTCCTTTATGTAACAGAATTTATGAATTCTTTTGGAGCATAACAACAGGATTTCTGGTCTCCATTACAAGATGCAAGTTTAATATTTTTAATAGGTATTGTGCATCGCTCAAGTCATGTCTTCCAGGCAGCTTCACTTCCTGTAGTTTATTCTTGATTTGTTCACATGTCCTGGTGGTTATGCTGAATACAAGCTGTGATGGCTAGATGGACAGTGTGGAGACTTTCTGGAGGAAAAAAAAAAAAAAAAAGTCATTAAACTATGTTGGTTAGTTAAATGAAAGCTTTTTCAGTATCTTAAATAGAGAAGAATGGTTTTTGATTTAGCCTGTATTTCAGTGGTTTTGCTTTGTCTCTTCTGCAGTTTGGAAAGAGGAAACACATTTCTCAAAACAATGAGGTCAACACCCCTGAAGTTCAGGTTCTGAACATCACAAGGGTTAAAAATAAAACCAGAGGCATGCAGAAGATTTAGCGTTTAGGAACTCTTCATTTATCTTTGCTGAACATGAAGGTTGCAATCTTCTGTTTAATCCAAAGCTTGGTGAGAAGCATGTGGTAGGAGGTGGCTTGGGATTGGATCCTGCAGTTTGATTTTGGGGACAATTTATGTAAATGTAATACTGTGCTGATGATGTGAATGTCATGTACTGTAGATGGAGAAAACTGACAATATAGGAAAGTAAATGCATTTTTTCACTTGTGTAGGGAACTCTGTTGGTCTTCATGACAGTGAAGGTAACATAGCTGTGAGTAGGCTTCTGTGCCATTGTCTGGAGATTACTATTTTACAGAAAGACATATAGACACCAGAAATATTTCTTCTTATCCTATGTGTATTCTGAGCAAACTCAGAGTGACTTTCCCAGTCAGATTCAAGTCACTTTAAAGACGAACAGTAAATTTCATGTCTGAGAGCAACTGCAAGGCCCTCCCTAGCCAGCAGTGCAGCCTGCTGTAGTTTGTTGGGTGTTGTCACACCGACTGTTCCTGCTCCAGCTGGGTAGACTGCCGTCTCTGCTTCACTTGGAGACATTGTTTCTCTGCTTTTGGCAGGCTTTAACTGAGGAAGTAGATGTTCTGGAGGGAGTGAAGGATGGGAGGTAAATCTAAGGGGTGCCATTCAGGTGGGATTAAGCTGTCTCAGCTTTGGAACCAGATACTTCCAGAAAACAATTTAACTCATCCTTAAGGAGTAGAGATGGAGGGCCTGGTGAAGTGCCCAAACCTGTCTCCATTGGTTATAGCAGCAGCTCTGAGTCAACTGGCTTAGCTTTGGCACTTGACTTTTCTATGGATGTCGTTAGTGGCATTAAATTCCACCCTACCAGCCTAGCTCTTTTGTCGACCTGTGGAAGTGTGTCACAGGCACATTTTATTCTCTTGGCACAGCATTTTAGCTAAAAGAGGAAGCGTTGCAGCCTGTGTTATGCAAAGTTGTGCAGGAGATCTGTGGCTGAGCTCGGAAATAAGCTCAGGCCTCTTCTGTATCACTCGCAGCGTTACTGTCAGCTGGGGAAACAAATGCTCCAACCTGGGCAGCGGCCGGAGACAGGCACACCCTCAAGCTTCACGTGTAATTAAAATGGCTAAAATTTATGTCACTTTCCTCAAAACATTGTAAAAAAAAAAAAAAGAGAGAAAAAAAAAGAGAAGACAACAGATAACAAGTAGCCATGATTGATTGTTTGTCTTTTCTGTATCTTATAGCATACAAAAATCAATGGCAGTGCTCTGCACATTGTAATTGCCTTGGCTGTGCCTCACCTACAGGATCACAGTTTAGTAACTACATAGAAAATGATTTTTTAGCCAAAATGAGAAAACTAGATGACACAGTTCATGAATTATGTCAGAAATTTGTAATTTGAATGTAAAACACCCCTATAATAATTCCTTCTGCTTTTTCTGTTCAGAAAGCAAGGTGCCTTCCTGTGCTATGATTGCTGACTTTCTTGTAGGAGAAGTGAAATCAGGAGAGTGCCTATTTCTCTCTGGACATGTAAAATGCTCCTAATCTCTCCCTTCCTTCAACTCATAAAAATCTCTCTCTTTTTTTTTTTTTTTTTTTTTTTTTTTTTTTTTTTTTTTTTTCCGTAAAACTATTTTCATAATACAACTCATTAGAGAAGGTTTCCTTGTCCATTAAAACTGCACACTCGAAGCTGCTGTATAATCATAAATAAAGTAGGTAATGATGATGAGGCTGAGGTAGGTTAGCGTTTTTAGCTGATACCAAAGTTGTAAATGTATTTTCTTGACTGTGCTAAATGACCATGATAATCAGTTTATTCTCAGTACTAGCATTACTAACCATTGCAAAGCTCTTCCTAAGTGAAAGGTGCTGGAGACTCGGGGGTCTGTGCTGTAAGGGAAGATGCGTGGTAGAGAACAAATTGAGTAAAATTGATGCTTTTTGTGATAGGACTTGCCAGGCTGGTAGCCTAAAACAAATGGTTCAAGAAAATGTTTGCGCAACTCACTAGTAGCAGTAGGGCATTTTGATGACACTTTTATCTTATTATTTATTCTAGGTATTTGCAACTGTCATTTTTAAATAGATCATTCTGTGTTTCCCACTGTAGTGTAAATTCTTCCCCTTTGAACAATCAACTCTGATTTGGCTGTGGGTTTTTTGTTGTTTTTATTATTCTTATTGTCATTGTCATTTGGTTGTTTTTTTTTGTTTCTTGTTTTCAGTTGAAGTCTGAAAGCATTTTTCGATTCTGAGGAAAAAATAGAGCGAAGAGTAGGAGATATATAATTTATTGATTTTTTTTCAATAAATATAGAAAACCTTGTGCAATGAATGCATAATTTTTATGAATTGGAATCTTAAATCATAAATAAAATGTTAATTTGTAGACATGTGTAGTTGTGAAGCAGATGGAAAAATAGAAATATGCCGGAAAAGTAGGTATTTGCTGAAGCTAATGAAGTTAATTGGTCTCATTTGGCTACACTATTTTCCCAAACCCCCCAAAGACTGGGCTTTTTAATTCTTTAATTAAAAATGAGTAAGGTATGCTAATATTATAACCTTTATTTTTTTTTTCAAGCTTTTTGTATACATATATCTTATTAATAGAACCACCTTTAGCAGTCCAGTATTAGCAGGCACATTAGTAATCTGAAAGTTCTAGGGAAGGTGCCAATATTATGAAATAATAATTAAAAAATTAGCAAACCATGAGTTAATGTATGCTTTTTAAACCCTAATCATTAATTCCTTTTCCTGTTTCTGCATGATTACAAAGAAAGGATCTGCCTTTCCCCAATTTAGGGAATGTAAATTAAAGTACACAGAACAGTTTAGGTGTGGAAAACTTTAATTAATAGAAATATTTAAATTAATTTTGATTAGCTGGGTTGCAGGCTAAATTTGTAGTGAAATACTGGAAGCCCATAAATTGCAATACCTGCAAATTGATACACAACAACGTGAGCTCCCTTAAACTCTTGGGTTTATTTTGTTGCTGCTGTTGTTTAAGATGTGCGGAAAATATTTTAAACTAGATGTTCTCCACTTTTTCATATGGGCATTTGCAAAAACCCTCAACTGCAACGCTTTGAGGTGGCACCTTGGCCAGCAGCACATCGCTGGGAGTGCGGCAGCATTCTGCAGAGCGCCCTGGGACATCCACCGCGGCAGCTGAGTCGGCACTGCTGCTGCCTCCATCTCGGTTCCCTATGAAGTTTTCGGTATTTGGATGATTGAGTTTGAGCAACTACTTACGGTTTCAAAGGATTTGGATAATGTTACACTGTAGGGTTGGAAATCTCTTTGAATACTGTGTTGCAAAGGGACAAAGACATAGTTTCAACGCATTTATTAGGCCCCTGCTGTAGGAGCGAGGAACAATAAACCATCTTTTTTAAGTTAAGAGATCTTGGAACAGGCCGCTCCAATAAATCCTGGGTTTAAGAAGTGAGGTACGTGCTGCAGTGCTGAAGTTGTTTATTCATCTGGAATGTATTAGGATCTTGATTAATAAGAAGACATCTGCAATTTTACATAAGAAACAGAGCGGGCAGTTTGGCAGTTGCAAATGGAAATTGGGAGAGAAGAGCCAAACCTATACAAAGTCATTGTCTAGTCCTCATTGCCACTGATGTTGATAATAACAATTATTATAGTGGTTAAAAATATATATTGCTAAAACGGTTCAGTATGAAGGGCTCAGCAGCCATTTTTACAAGAACCACACATCTTTAAAAACTGGTAGCTTTCCTGACAGCTCTATAAAATGAAAA
The DNA here is from genome assembly GCF_009819795.1 of Aythya fuligula. NCBI lineage: Eukaryota > Metazoa > Chordata > Aves > Anseriformes > Anatidae > Aythya > Aythya fuligula. The sequence goes on from NC_045560.1 coordinate 117,928,793, forward strand.
GAGGTCTTTGTGTGCTTGATCTGATCTCACAGGTCTCACACTGATGGCTGACAGAAGTAACTCATTTGAAGTCAAAGAATTTACACAGATATAAGACCAATGTAAGGTAGTATCAAGAAATAGCCTCTATCTCTCCAAAACACAAGAACATAATCTTCTGTAGAGAAGTAGTATGCCAATCAGAAAGATATCTTTCATAGGAATAATATTGTATCTTAAATTTAAGGATTAAACCATTAAACAAACAAATGGGGCAAAAACTTTGTAAAGTCCAAACAAAAGAAGCTGCTGTAAAACATGTTAAGTCAGGGTGATAGCTGAGTGAAAGTCAGTAAGTTTGGGGGGGGGATTTGTATTCTTAAATGGAGCATTTAACTGCGCAAGTACATAATTTGGTGGAGAAAATAAAACTGTTGTCAGCAGAGCTTCAGACAAATTGGTTCCAAGTTAGAAATTGATTGGGAGGGCCAACAAGCAAAGCATTAGTGGATTAATTTCAGGAAGTCACATGCACTGTTAGTAATCCATAAAAGGGTGAATTCTGAACAATTGCAAGTCTCCCTCCAAAAAAATGTTGATAATGTGACTGAAATAATAGATCAGCACTTCTTTCAGCAGAAAAGGGGAAATTAATTCTTGCCAAAATGTTTGGAAATACAGGAAATAATCAGTATTTCATGCTGAAAACTTGAACAAAGCAGTTTGGCCTTCTTGGCACTGAGAATTTTTAGTCAACCTGTAGGGTGATGGCGAAAAGATGAGAGGAACTACAGAGACACGTCTAGAAAGTTTTCTTAAGTCAGCTATAAAGCGAGACTTCAGTACATTCATAAAGTGGAGAGTACATAGGAATTGTTCTGATCATTTTGCAAGCCATCTATCTCCCTTTCATGACTCCATAAATATTTGTGGCAACTCTTAATAAGGAAATGTAGGATTAGCGAAACAATGCGTGTTGGTTAGCCTTCAAGGCAGTTACATCTGGAAATGAGGAGCTGTGCCATATGATCAAGGAGCTCTTTACAGACCATCTGCAAGTACTTCTTGGGCCTGTGACAGGGCCATTAAGTGCATTTTAAGAAGTTGATCTGACTACACCTGAGCACACTGAGACTTGACATCTGACTACATAGGGAGCCACTGTGGAGCTTATTTTAGCTGAACTGTAGGAGATGTAGGATTTGGCCATCAGTATCACCAGAAATGTTTTAGTGTCTGTATTTCCTCTGTGGTACTGCTGGGCCTGCTGAGAGACCACCTCTTTCAGTGTAGCAGTGCCACGGTTGCACCCTGTCAGATGCCTCTAGCCAGACAGCTAACAGGGACAGAGCTGGGAAGAGTGAGGTTCCAACCAGGATTATGCACTTTTGTGGATCATCTGCATGCTCTTATATCTACTTATCGTACCACCTTTTCTGGAAGAGAGACTTGAAAATAGGGGTTTATCTATTTTTTAACTAGAATTAGTTATACATGTAATTTACACCTCAGGGTCTTTGAGGGAATTTGTAGGAGAAGGTAAATCTCTCTTTTTTTTAGATATGCCTTTATATATGTGTAAAAATGTATAATACATTATTTTTCATATATATGCCATCTTTCCAAGTATTCACTTCAAAATGCAGTTTGTATATGCAAGTTAGTGGTTAGGTGTTCATATTCGGTTAAAAAATAAGTGCCATAAAGAGAGTTATTAGTATAAAATAAAATCACAGAGTGCTTTGGATGAAAATACTTATCTAGGAGAAGTTAAAGATATTTCTAAGATACAAAGACTTTTTTAACATAACTTACCAAAGAGCAGGAACTGTCATGGTAGCATATAAATAGGGCAGATGGAGATAGCCCCTCGAGGCTATGGGACTTGAGTTAATAAACCTTGAAAAGTTATCATAATTTTCATTTTGTATTTTCCTCATGAACCCAAGTAATATAGCTCATTTGTTTTGAATATTACCACTGGACTCCCAGGCAATAAGTTTGATTTTCTTAAACCCTTCTTCAAACCTGATCCAGACCAAAGCTAAAATACTGGTCCCATTAAAGTTAATAGCAAAATTCCATTGGCTTCAGTGGAGCCAGGATTTAGTCTGAGACTGTGGATTTTAGTATATTGCAGTATTTGGTAACACAAGTCAAAGGAAACAGCCTAGTGTTCATAAGGTTCGCCAACTGTTTTTCTTCTAGCCCTTCTTTGTATCTGTTGTATGTGCCTGATAGTATTTCATTGACATAAACAACTTGCTAAAAGTTCTCCCAGGGTGTTCAGTGCATCACAAGTATATCATGCTTACCACACACAGAATATTAGTTTTTGGATAAGTAACTAAATACTAGACGGGGAAGAGGAGGAATGTAGTTAAGCTTATTACACTTGAGTACTAAATTCTTCACCGAATATAAGTAGGCACTCATGGGCAAGTTAAGTTGGCATCACAGATTCTTTTTACCTCACATAAGATAATCTGAACCAATTCAAACCACCTCTTCAGCAGAACACATTTTTTTAGGTTGTGAAGAAAATCTGCAAATTAAAGTATTTCAGCGGCAGTAATTTTATATCTAATAGAGAAAGAGATCTGGAAGTTTTCTATGGAAATAAAGCAGTCCAATGTGGGGATGGTAATCCTGTACTAAAGTAGCAGACATCAGAGCCAAGGAACAAAAGCCAAACGTTTAAGTAGAAAAAGCAGGGAGAGTGCAACCTTTCTGCAGCCATCCCTCTTCTTAAGTAGCAGACATGGTATCGTACCACTGTGTTCTAAAATCCAAGCTCATGACTGAATAAAGCCGAGAAAACAGAGCCTGCTGTAATAAAAACACATGTAAAATTCCTGGAAATGTTTCCTGTTACAGGCTGCCTGCTTAGTATAGACTGCCTGCACACTGATACAGAGTCAGCGATTGTTTGCTCTGATATTGTTCATATCCCTTTTTGCCAGGAAGATGAAGATCAGACCGGAAGGTTATCGGTCGCCTTTGCAGCCATGTTAGGATCAGAAAGCATAAAAAAAACTAATTGTCTTGATTGCATTTCAGGTTGTTTTGGTTGGGTTTATGCCCATGGGTTTATGCCCATGACATGAAAAGCCACAAAATAGGCTTTTTTTTTTTTTTTTTTTTTTTCTTTTTTTTTTTTTTCTTCCATGGTAAAAGCCAGAGCTTTTACTTTGGAGTTGATACAGCATGGTCCAAAAAATGTCCTGCAAGCCAGATCCAGTCCACAGCATGATTCTGCCTGGATTACCAATTTTTTGAAGTGACCCGGTGTTGAGACTATAGCTCTGCAGGAACAGCTGTTACTGGCTCCTTGTGATGGTCAGGATGCTCCTAGTGCACCCTTCGCTCCCCAGCTCATAGCTTCTCAAGCTGTCACCATGTCCGTGTTGGAAGTGAAGGCTCCTGTCCCATGACTCAGGAGCCCAGGGAAGTACCCCAAATCTGGTATCAGTCCTACAGCGTTTAAATGGTTATACCATCTTGGCAATTGGGTAATACCTTATTCCAAGATGAGCCTTTGCTTTTTTCCACAAGGGAGTCTTCCGTTGCATCTCCTTCTCAGTCCTTATGTGGGATATGGGGGGCCAGGGGAGCTACAAGTTGCAGTTCCATTGCACAACATGTGATATTTTTATATGGTCTTCTCTGAGCAGTGCTTGCTGACAGGAGGTCTGCAGTATATTTGCAGGCACGTAACGCATGTTGTAAGTAGACGCGTTTTAGAGGGGTGAAACTGGTTGTAGCACAACACGTACAAGACTGAGGAAAACAGGGAAGAACACTTAGGTGGTGTGTGTTGAGAGGCTGCCGACTTAATGGGCATGAAATAAGACAGGAAGCTGTCTTGGATGCAGAGACACATTTTCAGGCTAGTACAGGATACAAGTCAAGAGTATTATTGACCAACTTCATAATGTTCCTTCCCCAGCAAGAAGGGCCCTAGTTCCACATCCCAGTGAAGAATTTCCAGCTTATGTGAACAGTTTGCTTATTTATCTTGGACGTAGCCCATACTGCAGTCATCTGGGCTAGACTACTGTAATGTGCTCCTAATTGTTTCCCTTGAAATTGATCTGCAGCCTCTTTGGGATGGAAAGCTGATATCTGAAAAAAAATAGAGCCCAATGCATGTAGCTGTTCAAATTTTAATCCCCCCGTTCTTGGGTAAGAGCCTCGCACTCCATGTCCCTGCCTGGCAGTTGCTCGCAGTTGGCCGTACAGTCGGCTTTTTCTCCCTCGGCTGAGTCAGGCGCAGGCCGAAGGCGAGTCTTTCTTGTCCTCCGTTGTGGAGCTCCCTGCCAGAGCCCCTTGCTGGCTGCCTTTAAGGCAAGCTGCAAGCCCTGTTTATTTCAGTTGGCCTATCCATGACTGTTTTATGGGCTCCCTACCTTTGTTTTTGCATCTGCTACCCTTTTGTTTTTCTCTTTCCTCTAACTAGTCAGGAATTGAGTCTTTTGGGGCTGGCAGGTCCCTTTTGAATTCTGTGTGTATAGCATATTGTAACATGCTATTAGATTTTGCTTTCCACTTTTACTGTTTTGCATTTGGCTCTTTATGCTGCTTGGCTTGCTTTAGAAAAGATCAAATAAATATATAATCGTGTCAAGTCTTATTTTGTCTAAGAGGGTTAAATCCCGTATCCAAATATAGAAGAGTGTGTTTACGGTGAAACTTAGTACTCGGAGAATTAGAAAGCAAGCTCCAATTAGAAAGCAAGCTGATGCCATGCCGTTTGCAATGCCATGTTTTCTTTAGAAGAAAACTTCCACTGTAATTAGCAGGAAAGTGCAGCCTAACGGGCAGTGCATTGCCCAACACAGAGCCCGCTGTTCAGTCTTAGGAATAGATCATGCTTTTATATGCTCCTCTGGAGACTGACGGTACTGTGAAGTCCAGTATCAGCAAAACAGAAGTCAAAACATGCGCACGGTCAGGAAATCTTGTACAATAGATGATAAATAGTGATTTGGTTCATTGGCCACTTCAGGAGGAAGTGTGTAAATGTAATCGTGGAATACAATGGCCTCTGCTTCCACTGTCGAATGCTAGGAATACAGTGTCTGTTATCCATCCCGCATCGAAGGACTTAACTATTGCATACACATATGAAGCCATGTAGATTATGTTGCTATTTGCGCTATGCAGGCTACCGAGGGACCAACAAAAGTTCAGGTCTTTGTTCTAGAAACTGCCTAGGAATCAGCAAAAAGACGTGCTTTACCTCATGCTGAGATAAGCCTGATAACGTCGACCAGGGGAATGAAACAAACAAATAGGAGGAAGAGGAAGTAGCAATGAAGTGCGGTGCAAGAAGCGAGGGTCTGAGTTCCAATATTGTCATCTGAAAATGGTTTATGGGCACTAAAACAGAGGAGTGAACCCAGGGGTAAGGTCATGCCACCGTGCTGAGCATTGGGAATCCAGGAAGTTACATATCATCCATCTGAGGAAGTTCCAGTTGTAAAATATTATCAAAGCCCAAGACATTTAGGGCAGCTTGGTCCTGCAAAACAATAAAATTATTAATCACTCGACTAATCCACATTAATCAGTACAGCTTAGTAGCAAAATTATTAATCAGCTTGATGATCTGAGCAATCTTGCAAAGAAATGAGCCTACTTGGAATTTTAAAAGTGCGAAAAGATGGAGTGTAAAGCACAACGACTGGAAAAAATGCAAAAGCTCCTCAAACCCAACATTATCTCTCACCTCACTGTTTCTTTTTCATCCATCTCTGATAAGACCGAAAACTTGTATGCAAGCTAGTATTCAGAGCATAACTTATTCATTTTCTGTATGTGAGAAAAATGAATCTCTGCTTCCCACACAAAAACACACAGAGGAAAATAAAGGTAGAAGTGAGAGAAAAAAGGGACAGTGAGTATTTGTCTCTTAATTGTGAGGCTGGTTGTTGTTAGGCTTTTAAGTTTAAAACATTTAAATCCAGTACAGAGACAGCAGACAACACCCCATACAGAACTTAAAATGCAATCAATACATTTAAGGCACATAGAAAGATGGAGCAAGGGTCTTTGAGACCTCAAGAACTTTCAGGTGATGGGAGCGAATAACCTGGGCTGTACAGCGCGGCTGTCCCACTGAAGCGAAGAAAAATGAAGCAAAGGTTAGTAAACAAAGATCGGCCAGTGTGCTTCAGTTCTGGAAGTGATAAATAATAATAGTCTGTGGCAGCTGAGTGCCTCACTGACAAGAACAAGATGACAGTAACTAACTTGTCCCAGATGAAGAACAAAATCTATTTTTTGTAGATACAAGGATGGCTAATTGAAAACTTGTGAGCATCAACAATTGAGGAATACAGGGAAGGGTCTTTTTTGTTAGCAGTTGACGGTCTTTCCACTGGCTCAGAACACGTCCTGGCTTTACAGTCCCTCTAAGGGGTGGAAGGCTCGGCATCTTCAAACATCGGTGTCTTTTGTGGCTCAGCAGAGGGGGAACGTTGAGAAGCCAAGGAAAGGGTTCTGCCTCTGAAAGGCCACCGCTTTCTGGAGCAGGTTGATGACACAGGCTATTGAGTCCTTACAGAGAATTGTTTGTCTTCTGGTTTTAGATGGCTTTAATTCCTCCAAATTGCTCCTTGAATAATAGGAAAAAGGCAATTTGAATTTCAGTGACAGATTGGACATAACAGGTTGCAACTATTAGGTCTAATTTTACCATACTGAGAAATAAAATTGCCTAAACATAAACATCGATCACTGATGCAGTAAATTAATTTGTACAGAAAAAGTAGTTTAACTGCAGTGCACATTAAACATAGAAAATTTTCAAAATTACAGCTCTCTGAATTAATTTGTACACTTGTTTACTTGTTAAAAGCAAAGCGTAACTACTTTTTCTTTTTTTTCCCTCCTCATGACTTCAAATTGTGAAAGCAACTACAGGTTGCCCAAAAAAGAACAGATACAACTCTGCAGTTGTGGATGAAACTGAAGTTCTTTTTTTGTTGTTGTTGTCGTCTCTGAACACAGTAATAGAATTACTAAAGATCTCTTTGAAATACTGTTTCATTCTACAAGCAAATTCAGCATTTTAATAGGCTTGAATTATGTTTTGTTAAGAATTGGTGGTGTGAAGTAATTAAAAAATTTTACGATTCGTTTCAGCAATGAGTTTACATTCAAGTGTGTCCTCAGGCTTATTTAAACTGGTGAAATCTTCCGAAGTGTTTCATAAAAAATGTTGTATGTATCTTATTCCTTCTCCAACAATCTCTTTTCAGAAAATCTGCACATACTACTATCCCAAATTTTAATACGGTGTCTAGAGACTTAACTTAGATGCTGGCCAACTTTTCTTCGTTCTGTCAACTGCCATTTATAATATGCTTACTGTTTTATAAAATGAAAAAGCACAAACTTTTCTTATTTTAAGATTTTAAGCCTCAGCTATAATGTTAGCATTCATATACAATCACAAATGTATATATAAGCTGTATAAAGGTTGCCCGAGTCACAGCAGAACAAGATCTGCCCAATGTGGCTTATTTTGATGGTATCTGGTGTCTACTGTTTTCAAGGACAGTGGTTCGATTCAAACACAATTCTGATAAGTGGCAGGTTTTCATGTCTTTAATGCCCTGACAAGGGCATCACTCTCAAGAGAGGGAGGTGAAACCATTTGGATGAGAATTTCTTTCCCTCTCTTTTGTGCTGACACACCAAGATAATGGACAATTAATAGCGAACCTTCTCTGCAGGGAAAGTCTAGGGTTATCACTAATACAAAAGTGCTCATGAAGTGTTTGGACGCAAAGGGGAGAGAGGAAAAATAAGCATAAAAAAGTACAAAGCAGGAGCAGTGCAAAGCTTAATGTTCAATTACATGTTTTTTCACCTGAAATTTTGGTGAATGGCTTGTCAGTAGCAGCAACTGCAACTTTTGAGACCTGGTTCACTGCTCTTGACACCAAGTGAAGGACAAGAGGGATCTTGCCATTTACATCTTTGCTCATGGTGAGGAGGCTGCTTTGTGCTTCCTGGAGATATCAGCTTCTGCACCTTACCTTCTGATCCCAAAACAAGCTTTCAGGATGCTCTTCAGGCTCACTTTCAGCCTCATTGCTCCCATTTATACAGAATGGGGATTACTTTCCTTTCCTGGCCCTCGGTATGCACACTTCCCCTTGCTCTGGGGGAAGGCTGGTTTATGAACAGAGAGCCTGTGCAGCCCACAGTTTCTACTTTGCTGTGCAATCCCAGCAACTCTCAGATGCTCCCAGAGCAGTCAGCGCCCCTAAGGTCACCTGGAGAAGGAGTCGGTGGAGGTCAACAGGTCAACAGGCAGACTGCCTTGGGGATTATTACAGTGGCTGCTTGTGCGCTGTACCTCTGCACCAGATTTAGCAACTGAAGCTGGGATCGTGTGCCTCTGTTGTCCAAGTAAACAGAGCAACATCAGACAATGTTACCTGAAGTTAGACAAACCAAAGATTAGTCCAAACTGAGTGTGGAACAGGTTAACTGATCTTTCTTTACCCTAAGCTTTCATTTGTCCCTAGCAGCACTGAGCTGTCAATATAGTGTACAGCTACTGATAAGTATGGGTTCTCCTCAGCCTGGAGAGATCTGTCTGATAAGATAAGATGGCCTTAAAAAAGAGAGAGAGAGAAAGTACGTTAACTGCTTTGACTGCAAAATACCCCCTGGTAGCCAGAGATAAGACACCTTGAGCTGCTCAGAAGACCTTAGACAGGATGTAAATGAAGCCAATAGAAAAAAAAAAAAAATCATTTCAAATACAGCCTCTATTCTGCTCTACTCTTATTTCCAGCCCTGACAGCAGAAGGCTTAATTTACTGTATTTCACACCAGGCTTCCTTTCTACACTAAGAAAGCTACAAAGGGTTGTTTTAGATACAGGCTTTAACAAAGCAGAGATCTCTTTATTTCTGGAGAGGCCTCTATTTCAGACAGTTAATCACGAGCTTCAGCAGGCTTTGGTGAATGGAAATTACACAGAGGAGAAGGAGAATGCTGCTTTTTGCAAAGAATCTCCCCATCTGTTTTATAAATAAATCACCTAAATAAGTCTGTATTAACATTAAAGAATTGAATGGAGCAAATATAATTTTAAATGCAACTCTTACCTTGCAAAATTTTGCATACATGGACTAGGGACCTGCAAGGCAGGTGGTAGGTGTGAAGTTTCCAGGTGACAGTTTTATAGTAGCGTTTGGTCTTCTGACCATTCAGATGAACGGGGAAATTCAGTACGTCCCATGTAAAGGCTGGAGCACCTGTAAATCAGTGGATTACATACACACCTACCTGTACCTATCCCATGATGAGAAGGGGCTGTATTGCCTTGCACTGCATTTTGACTACAGTGACAAGGCACCAGAGACAGCCTGCCCCAAGGTGACTGTGCTGCGTAAATGTGGCTGCAAGCGTTTGTGTGCCATTCTGAGCACTGGCTTAGTTTAAAAACCAAGGTTATCTTTGCTCAGGGACATCACTTTTAACAGATGTGCAGCACACCTGCACTAACAGTCAGATCTAAAAAAAGGGAGTCTAAAATGTGATGTTAGGTGAGCTATAAGAAGCTAAATAGAAATTGCTATCCAAAACGCACCTCTCTGGGTTTACCTAGGTGTGGTAGGTAGCTCTTTTTTTTTCATCAAAAGTTTCTCAGGTATCTGTGGTTTGGCAATCTCTGCAAACCACTGTAGCATGAGCATTTGGGTATCCATCCCCTTTAATCAGCGTGCTGCACAGAGGGCATCATACGAAGCCCAGGGCCCAGCGGGCACGTAGAGCAGAAAGTGCTGCATTCCTGGCTTCCCTGCACAGGGGCCGGGTAGTTCAAGTGCTGAATGGCACAAGGCCTAGATTCATTCCCTCAGCATCCCAAGGGGATTCAAAGCCACGTTTCCTGCCTCTAAGCAGAAGGTCCTCGGATCTGCAGGGGTCTCTTCCCATGGAAGCTGGGCTTGCCGGAGCAAAGACTGCTGTATTCATAGGTCTGGGAGGAGCACATCTGAGAAGGGACTGTTCACCTACTGCGAAGGACACTCAGTTAGTCCAGGGGTTCTGGCAGTCTGGACCTTGTGCTTAGGTTTATTTTTGTTTTCATCCAGTGACTCTTTAATGTATAAAGAGCCCAGTCCTCCCCTCTCCCAGCTGAGTGCCCAAGCTGCGAGGTTGCAGACCTTTTCCCGGTTCCCCCCGGGGCCCCATGAATCCTGCTTTCTTTGCTTCTTAGGCTCCTGGAGACACCTAAGTCCCTTTGCAGATCTAGGTCCAGGAATTTTCACCTGTGTAAATAAGACCGCCACCACGTCTCTGTCATTTGAAGAAATAAGCAGGGCTGTGTTTATTTACTGTATTTAATCCTAGCACACTGTAAAATAGCGCTGATATGTTTTCGAAAGCGTTAACTGACTGCATGGCTTTCACTTACTCCTCGTTCCGTTTTGCTTTCCATTTCCTGTAAAAGGCTTTGCGATATCTTTCCCCGGGTTTCTTTCAGAGGCACTTATTTACCCCTTTCTATCTCCCCACCATCTATTCCTTTTTTTCTTTTTTTTTTTTCTTTTTTTTTTCTTTTTTTTTCTTTCTTTTTTTTTTTTTTTTTTGTTTCCCATACGTTGCCTTCCTTTTCTTTGTCCTAGTTCAGCCCCCATCCAAAATGCATCTTGCTGGTGGATTTCTGGTCTCGAGGCAATGAAGCAAGGAATTGGGGTGGTTGAAATAGAGACACAGGTGGGAGGGACAGGCACATGTGAGGAAAAGAGGCAAGGCGGCTGAGTGTGAGGTACACCCCCAGCAGTCCCTGCAGGCCTTCATGATTAAACTCTAGATTAAGGGAAAGAAGGGCAATATTCAAATGAGAACCCAAGGTGGTGCTTGGCATCTCACGGGTTTCTGCCTGCAAATGCTGCTCAGGGGCTCCATCTTTTGTCTGAGCCTCCAGCTACAGAGGTTTTGACAGCCTGCCCTCCTCCCCGCGGGGCTGGGGGCTGGGTGGGAAGGGGGACTTGGAAGGCAGCTTTGAAGTGGGGTCTTGGTCAGCTTTTAGGGTCTGAGCCTCTGGATTGTTTGGTTTGGGGAAGGGAAGAAAGAAAATTACGCTTCACTGACTTTGGACGCGCAAACCTGTGAAAGAAGGCAGCAGCCAACTCATTTTAATACCCGTATGCCACTGGAAACATACCCTTATGACTAGGACTGTGGTGCAGGGGCTGCTGTCCCTGAGGTTTTCGTACACTTCTGCAGCTTTTGGAAGGAGCTGCTCTTAGGGGAAGACTGGAGGGAGAGTTTCTGGTCCTATCGTGGTGCTGTCTGGGGAGAGCACGACCCACTGACAGCAGAATGAATGCATGGGGAATTCCTGGCGTCCGGCGAGGAGCCTGAACTCTTGTCCCCTAGTCATGCATTCGTCTTAATAAGCTGCACAAACACTGTTATCAGCACCGCAAATTATAATGATTATTTTCTACCAAAGAAGCGATTAACTGAAACACTACTTTTGGTGCACGACGTTCTTAATGTACAGGTTCTTAGGAGACCGCTATTATGTGCAAGTTTGCTAGAACGTTTCAATGGTTTTTTTTTTTTTTTGCTCTGCCATTATCTTGATTCTCAATGTAATTATTCTCAGGGTGATTTTTTTCTGACCGTAGCTTCAGATGGAGCAAGCCTGGTGGTCTCTGACTCATACTGTACAAACAAACAAAAACAGCTCCTAAAAGCAACGGCAACTTAACAGCGGAAGAAATACGGTTGTAAATGTGTTTGTCACATTTAAGCAGTGGACAAACGAGCTAATTTGAATCGCTTAGTGCTTGTATAGTCACAACGAAACAACCCCTGTAAATTAATTGTGTGACATGTGATCCCCAATTATGTAAAGCAGTATAATAAGCTTTGAGGATGGTGACTGTCATTAGTTATATGTACAGGACTGTGGAAAATTACTTATTCTTTCTCTTTGCCTTGAGAGGTGCAGAATACTGGCTTCCTCAAACAAACCGAGGTTTGCTCTGTTTTCTTCTAGTTGCAAATTGTTTTTTTGCATATTATTTGAAAGGTGGAGCAGAATGTGAACTGCTTACATTTCCTTTCATTCGGCTGTAGAAGATGGAATTCAGCGGGCTCCGTCTGTTCAAATGAACTTTAAGCAACAATCTAGGAAAACATTTATGCTCCTCTCTACACACGTAATAGTAATATGTCTTGTGAAGAAGACATAATGGAACTGGAGACATAGGTTACCTTAGGAGAGCAATATGGGAATGTTAACTACTTATCTAGGCATTAAAGGCGTTTTATAAAAGCAAGCAGTTTTTTTCCTGTGAGGTATTAAAGGGCCTTATTTGTTGTTTCTGGGAGCTGCCTTTCTTCTGGGTATGAAATTTAAAACAGGGAAACTTCCATACCAGCTGTCTCAGATTGGTTAATCGGGAACCCTTGTATGTTTTTCCCCCAGTAATCTAACTGTTAATGCATTTAATTGGTGCTCCCAAAGTAGTTTTGAAATATTGATAGATTTTAAAAACATCTGTAAATTATAAATAATTTTTAAAGTTCACGTTTCTCTTTTGAATGCCCATTACAGAGTATTAGTTTTCAAGCCATTTAATAAGTTATGAGACAAATGAGTGAGTTTAATGTGGGGTCACTGATGTGAAAAAAATGTGATGGTTATATTAAAGTTGCAGTTTTTCCAAAACTGTGTCTATTTCTATTGAAAACAAATGGAGAATGTTATGTAACAACATATATATTATTTAAAGTGACTTTAAAGGTGAGTACTATCTGCTAATTCCATTAAAAACTTCAAAACCATCATTTGTTTTAGGGACATATGTGCTAGGACATCACTAATCTTAATGCTTAAACACTGTCCTTTGATCTTGTTATTTAGATATATTCCACACACAGCATTATATTGTTTTATTTCAGTAATATCTAACCTCTTCATTTACTATTTGTTCACACCTGCATATTCCCTTTAGATTCCTTATCTCATTTTCAAGGTAGCCCTGCAGACAATTAGTGGCAGTAATAATATAAAATGTGTCCAGCACTAAAACCTGAAGCAGCCATTACAAGTAAACTATATGATATATAATAACCACTCCACTCAATTACCTACACAAAAATGCAAGGATTTAAAACTGTGGAGGTCTATCATCCATCCAGTTAACTGACCTACCTACCTCCTACTTAGTCCTTTCCTTACTTGCAGTTTGAATGCTGTCTTGTAGCTACTCATCTGGTAAACTGACAAGGCTGTAAGTTTGTATGTGTTATCCATGCCTTTCCATGTGTGTGGTGTGTATGAGGGCACATGTATGCATACAGTGGTATATGAACAGGTCTTTGGCTGGTGGTGGTACAACAAATAATACCTACACAACAGTTCAGTGAGTACATGTGCATACATATTCATCATCCGTATGCATGCGAAAGTATGTCTCAGACAAATTTACATTCTGCTGCTTGGTATACTTGGTTTGGCATTTTTAGTCTCTCTTCCCCTCCTGCGTACCCATTGTTATAAACTGTGTCCCTTGCTACTCACTGCTTCAGATGGGTCCAGCAGGATGGCGGTGTGACCAGTCTGCCATTGCCATTAACTGGGCAAAACGGCGAGAAGGTGTCAGCAGGACCCGGCGCCCGAGGGTGTCTGTCAGCTGAGCGGCTGTGCTTTCTCCTTGGTCGCGTCCATCAGCTTAAGCTTTTTGCCAGCTCTGCATTTCAGGGGGGAGAAAGGATTTTTCTTGCAGGGACGGCTCAGACCTAGGGTTCTGTTTCCTCTGTTGCACAGATTACATTTGTAACCCGAGGCAAACCGCTCCAGCTTTTCTGTGTCCCAGTTACAGGAGCAGCAAAACAGGGAAAATAGAAAGCTACTTTTTATAGGATACCGAGAATATATATTTTTTGCATATTTGGAAACCTTCTTTATCAGAGGAATGTTCTATGTTATGGAGCACAAAGGTTTACCGATAGTTTCTTTAGGAATGCGGCCATTTGTCTAGTGGCAGCAAAAATGTGTGTAAAACATACAGAAAAACAAGGCATGATAAAGCAAGTGCCCTGAAGCATATTCCAGCCAAAGTGTGCATATGTCGTAAACCTTCCTGGTGACTAAATAAAGTTTTTCTGAAGCAGTACTGTTAATTCAGTCAGCAGCACCAGGGATAAGATCACTATTAAGACTTCACGACTACTGAGGTTGGCACATGAGTGGCTGGCCGCGAACTCCACAGAGGTGCTTTTGTGCTCTGATGCTCCCCCTTCTTCCCTCCCCCTTCCATGGGATAACTCCTTCTGGTATTACTTCACTTTTCTGTTAGTGAGCACTTTCCCCCATAAATATGACTGAACAGGTGTTACTCTGCTACTAACTGAGTTTCCAGCTGTCCTCCTCCAGCACAGACCAGGCAAAATCTGTTGTTTAGTCCTATTAGACAGACTAGAGAACTATCAAGCCTGAGATGGAGGTCTTCCTTGCAGGATATGGTAGTTTTGTTGCCAGAAGATGGTCAGGAAGGCCTGGCTGGCTAACAAAGACAGTCCTTCAGCTGCTGGGTGTAGTTCCAGTTTTGCATCCCCTTTGGCAGCAACACAGAGACTGCTGCAGTGTGGCCAGCCAGCAAAATTAGGAAATAAGGACCTCTTTTATTTACTCAGGCTGCTGAATCATGGGCATTCCTGTCTGCTTGGAGAAAAGTCAGGCAGCTCTACTTTCCACTGGAAGTCTCAGGAGTGCTTGGTACTTTCATCTCAGAGTGTTCACACACTTGTTTTAATGTGCTTTATGGAAATGGTGAAACTCAGCAAGTACAGTCGGTGGAGAAAAACATCTGCACTAACTATTCACACACATTTGCATCTTTAAATAGACTTTTAGGCCTTGTAGCCGATTTCCAGCAAAGATTTTTGGTTGTGAGTGCTAGGGCTTTCTTAGAGTCAGTGAGTGTGAAGTGACTGGTTCCAAAAATTAAAAATTTACATGGACATGTTAAGTGCATCACACTGAAACTCAGAATACTTGCCATAACACAGAAAAGGCATTTGCGGTAAGTAGCACTCAGTGAGTACAGAAGAAAAAAGAATAAGTCAATACAGAAAATATGTTTTAAACCCCCATAAACACTGTGTGACATACCTGGAACTCTCTTCTGCCCCAGATAGACGTGTGCCACTGCTGGGGACTTGCATGCATGCATCTGAATTTCATCCAGAGTGTTTAAAAGCAGCTCGTTATAACATTTAAAATCAGCATTTGTAATGTTGACATAGCTCAGTGGGTAGGTGTCTGCAGATTTATATGCACATGGATGTATGCAGAGTAGCAGCGAGCTGTTTGTATTTCCTATTGGAGTGATTGGCAAAAAGGGATTTGAAGTCTTATCCCAGCCACAGGTCAGACTTCACCCCCAACACAAAGCAGGTCTGTGTGAAATATCCCTGGGCAGGCAGCAGTGGGGTCTGCACCCCGAGCCCAGTGCTCACGTGTGGAGCTCCCTGGGAAGCCCGTAGCTGCTCACTGAATGCCAACAAATGTAGCATGGCCTCGGTACATGGCAGCCTGTGGCAACTGCTGACTGCCATTGAGAAATGGCCAGTTGCACCTTAGTTATCTGGCACTGCATCTTCATGAAGAAGCATGGGGAGACGGTAGGGTGGGCAATGCCACCGTTCAGGTCCTGCTGTAGCAGCGGCAGCTACCCTTAGTTGGGGTTTCCATCTCGATTGCTGTCCCCAGATCCATTTCTAGACAGCCCCTGAGCCCAGGCGTGAGTCCATCCCATGCAGGCTGGAGTCGGCACAGGGAAAACCAGCCTGCAATGAACCATCTCCCTCGGCAGCAGGGGCCTGCAGGCCCCGCTTCAGGAGCCCTTTGTGCGATGGCGCGCTGAGGCCCCCCTTCCGGAGCACGGCCGCCGGCTGGCTGGGCCCCCTCCACGCAGCCGCCCCAGGGGAAGCCACAGAGCCATGCAGGCTGCCCCGGTGTGCTCGGCCTCAGGAAGATCCTGTTGTCCTCCCTGCTGCCATGTGCAGGCTGCCCCGTCACACTCGGCCTCAGGAAGATCCTGTTGTCCTCTCCCCGCTGCCCTGCGCGGGGTTCCCCGAGCCTGACGGGAAGGAAGAGGTTCTCCGGTAGCTCGGAAAGGGCAGATTTGAAAAAAAAAAAAAAAAAAAAAAAAAAAAGACATTAGATCAGACCTTTAAATGGTTTGCTCTTTTCCTTTTTGCACTAAGAAAATTACTGTGCAGAATTATTATGGGCTTGGATTAAAAAAAAAAAAAACAACAGCAGCATGATATGTAGAAACATTTGTGTTTGCTGGTTGGAAAGGAAGAACCAGGCTTGTGCTGGAGTAACCGTATTCCCTCTCCAGTGTTTTGTTGTGTTTTTTTGTTTTTGTTTTTGTTTTTGTTTTACCTCGTGCAAAAGCTAAAGGAGAGAACCCCAAGCAAACAAGGAGAATTGGATGGGGGAAAAGGGGCTCCCCTTGCTTCTCCTGTGGTCACGCTCAGTGCTTGATCCCGACCCCGCCGCCAGCCCGACGTCCCGCTGGGGTTCACAAGCCAGAGGGAATAGTTGTATAATAGGTAAAACCAAGCAGGCAGTGGCCACAAAAAGAAAGTGATTTACTACCATGTCAGTGATAGCACACTATTTATAACACTTAGTATATATTCCTCTAAACATTTATACAATAATATATCATTTCTGCATAGGATATACATTTTAATACTAAATTTGGTTACAAAATATGTTGCTTAGGCAGTTGCAGACTATTTTTCTTTGCTCAGGTTTTTGACATAAATTCCTGCTCATCTGCCAGCAGCATTTGTATGTCAGAAATACATTTGATTTTTAAAGAACAGAGCATCTTTCCACTTAGGAGACCTGGCTGAAAATATTCATTTAAAATAAAATTTAAAAATGTAATAATAGTTAACATCTTTTTCTGTAAGTAGGTTTTCCACTGCTTTGATCATTTCCAATTCTAAGAGTCAAACCCTGCAATTTGAAAGGGCAGTACACAGATTTACATCAAAAGTCTCCTATGAATATTGCAGTCATTAATGTAGCAACTTGAAAACTCAACTGTCTGCTATCACTTAGTATGTATGACAATGAGCAACTTCACTTCAGTACACTGCAAAGCCTTTTAGGGGATGGTAGTACTTTTGCCAGAGGAGAGGATTTTAATTTTATTTTATTTTTTCTTAAAAAAACAAACACTGTTTTCAGTTCAAAGACATGATGCCTAGGCTTGTGTTTGCTTTTTTTTAATTTATTTAAAGGAAAACCAGTAGTGCAGATTCATCAGGTAAGTGCAGATATATACTGGGGCATGGGTATGAGTGGGTGTCCGTGCGTGAGAAAGGTGTGTGTAATTTGTGACCCCCCCCACCTCTTCAGGAGGTAAACAAGAGGATAAAAAACCACCCAGTGTTCAACTTACGCTGAAAAGCATTGTGTCAATGGGCAGGGATCCAGGAATGGTGTTTGGTTGTTTTCTCAGAGTTTGATGGTTGCCATCTGGCATTGATAGGGAGATGGTGTTGTCATCAGTTTCTCGATGCAGGAAAGGAATGAATCCTCATCTGTTTCCTGTGGATAAGCAAGAGGTTGATCATCTAGTAAAATCTTGTTACCTTAAAGAAAGCAGGCTTGGAATTTGTTTACATAATATAGGCCAGCTCCAACATTCATGCCAGTGTAGTAAATTTCTTGAGGGAAGGCTGAGGTTGCAAAGAAACTGTTTTGCAAGAATATCTGAAGAAAGATGTTTTTCAAAAAGGTTTATCCTGTCTTTTTCTGTGCTATTACCATAATCGATTTTAAATTTAAAAAGAAAAAAGCATGAAGCCTTGCCCCTGGAAAGGAATAAAAGGATTATTTGTGGTCTTTCAAGCATTCTTATGAGTGTAATCATTGGAGCAACATAGTTTACACTTAAAACAAAAGGTGTAAAAATTGTAGGGCACACCTGGTGAAAAAAAGTTATGATTTGCCCTGTCTAGAGATGAGGTAATATCATGGATAACTAGTTTAGTTTATTATCTGGCTAGCATTCCTGTTTTGTCTTTTCCTTGTTACTCATAAATCATTCAGCTTTTACCATAATCATTTATCATTTTTCCTGTTTCCAGTTTTTCACAAGTCGCTTTGTCTGTGATCACCTCACAGTACAGGTTCTGCTGGACTAAGGAAGTTCAGCTGGCTGAGACTTTTGCAAAAAGGAAGAAGTGGTGGGCAACCTCTTGAACTTAGAAAAGAAAAAAAATGCTGTTCACTTCTGACCCTTGTGAAACTTTCTCATTTTCCTTGATCCTGGCTGTTAGTTCGTTAGTTTTGAACATTTAATGATCCAGCTACCAGCTTTCAGTAACTGAATTGTATAGTTATTGGAGAAATCTGGTAGCACTTTATTAGAGAAAACACTGCTGTTTATATTGTTGCCCTGTTCCTCCCCTATAATTTTTCATATTATTTAGAATAACACCCAAGTCTCTGTCAGTAATAGCCTTTAAAAGATTTCTGCGTTCAAAATCAACTTCAAGGGGAAAAAAAAACTGTGACAAAGCAGAGGGATTTTTTTTATTAAATATTAGGCGTGTGGGTTGACTGTATTAATTTTAAATCATTCCTGTAATATTTTCTCCCTTCCTTTGACTCTTCAGATGCTCACATAATATGCAAATCATTTTACAATGGATACAAAAGAAACATTAAATATATTAAAATCTGCATTTTAATAAAGGTGTCAGTGTATAATACATATCCTGCAACTGAGAAAGAATGATAAAAAAGCAATAAAAAGGTAATATAGGCACAGAACTATTTAATAACTTCTAATGTTTTACAGTCTGATAAAAATAAATGTGGTCTTGAAGCTGTTGGGTACAGGTGTAAGAAATATCTTACTCTGAGTTTAATGTTTTAGCTATTTAGGAGTAGCAGGTCTGCGTTGCTCATGTGCATTCGGTGTCTCCTTTGAGCTGTAGGGATTAATCTTGTGGGCACGTTTCTTTTTCATTTCAGATGGAGTGGATGTTGAGGATGACCCCACTTGCTCATGGCCAGCATCATCACCTTCGAGCAAGGACCAGACTTCCCCGAGCCATGGAGAAGGTTGTGATTTTGGTGAAGAGGAAGGAGGCCCAGGGTTGCCCTATCCATGCCAGTTCTGTGACAAGTCGTTCAGCCGCCTCAGCTACTTAAAGCACCACGAGCAAAGTCACAGCGACAAGCTCCCTTTTAAATGCACGTATTGCAGTCGTCTCTTCAAACATAAACGGAGCAGGGACCGCCACATAAAGCTTCACACGGGAGACAAGAAGTATCACTGCAGTGAGTGTGACGCAGCATTCTCGAGGAGCGATCATCTTAAAATTCACTTAAAGACTCATACGTCCAACAAGCCATATAAATGTGCCATTTGTAGACGCGGATTCCTGTCATCCAGTTCGCTGCACGGTCACATGCAGGTTCACGAGAGAAACAAGGATGGCTCTCAGTCTGCTTCCCGGATGGAGGACTGGAAAATGAAAGACACTCAGAAATGCAGTCAGTGCGAGGAAGGCTTTGATTTTCCTGAAGATCTTCAGAAGCACATTGCAGAATGCCACCCTGAGTGTTCCCCTAACGAAGACCGGTCTGCTCTTCAGTGCGTTTACTGCCATGAACTCTTTGTAGAGGAAACGTCTCTGGTCAATCACATGGAGCAGGCCCATAATGGTGAGAAGAAGAATTCGTGCAGCATTTGCTCTGAGAACTTTCACACCGTGGAAGAGCTGTACAGCCACATGGATAGTCACCAGCAGCCAGAGTCATGCAACCACAGCAACAGCCCATCGTTGGTGACTGTTGGCTACACCTCGGTCTCCAGCACCACTCCTGATTCCAATCTCTCGGTGGATAGTTCAACGATGGTGGAAGCAGCTCCCCCTATACCGAAAGGCCGCGGAAGGAAGAGGGCAGCTCAGCAAGTGCCAGATATCACTGGTCCTTCGAGTAAACAGCCAAAAGTTACCTACAGCTGCATTTATTGCAACAAACAGTTGTTTTCCAGCCTTGCAGTCCTGCAGATACACCTGAAAACTATGCATTTAGATAAACCCGAACAAGCCCACATCTGTCAGTATTGTTTGGAGGTGTTGCCATCTCTCTACAATCTGAACGAACATCTTAAGCAAGTCCATGAAGCTCCTGACCCAGGACTGATTGTTTCTACCATGCCTGCCATGGTGTACCAGTGCAACTTCTGCTCTGAAGTGTTCAATGACCTCAACACTCTTCAGGAACATATCCGATGTTCTCATGGATTTGCCAACCCTGCTGCTAAGGACAGTAATGCATTCTTTTGTCCCCATTGCTACATGGGATTTCTTACAGATTCTTCTCTGGAAGAGCATATTAGACAAGTCCATTGTGATCTTAGCAGTTCCCGTTTTGGTTCCCCTGTGCTCGGAACCCCAAAAGATCCAGTGGTGGAAGTGTATTCTTGTTCTTACTGTACAAATTCTCCAATATTTAATAGCGTTCTTAAGCTGAACAAGCATATCAAGGAGAACCATAAGAACATTCCTTTGGCACTGAATTACATCCATAATGGAAAAAAATCCAGAGCCATGAGTCCCTTATCTCCTGTAACCATTGAGCAGACCTCTTTAAAGATGATGCAGGCAGTTGGAGGTGCTCCTCCTCGTCCTGCAGGTGAATACATTTGTAATCAGTGTGGTGCTAAGTATACTTCCTTGGACGGTTTTCAGACTCATTTAAAAACACATCTCGACACCGTCCTGCCAAAACTTACCTGCCCTCAGTGCAACAAGGAATTTCCCAATCAAGAGTCCCTGCTGAAGCATGTTACCATTCATTTCATGATCACCTCAACCTACTACATCTGTGAAAGCTGTGACAAGCAGTTTACTTCTGTGGATGACTTGCAGAAACACCTGCTGGACATGCATACATTTGTATTCTTCCGATGCACCTTGTGCCAAGAGGTTTTTGACTCCAAGGTCTCTATCCAGCTACACTTGGCTGTGAAGCACAGCAATGAAAAGAAGGTGTACAGATGTACGTCTTGCAACTGGGATTTCCGCAATGAGACTGACCTGCAGCTTCATGTTAAACACAACCACCTGGAGAACCAAGGCAAAGTGCACAAGTGCATCTTCTGCGGTGAGTCCTTTGGTACAGAGGTGGAGCTGCAGTGTCACATTACTACGCACAGCAAGAAGTACAACTGCAAATTCTGCAGCAAAGCTTTCCACGCTATCATCTTGCTGGAAAAGCACTTGAGGGAAAAGCATTGTGTTTTTGAAACAAAAACTCCAAACTGTGGGACGAATGGGGCAGCTGAGCAGGTTCAGAAAGAGGAAGTGGAGCTCCAGACCTTACTGACAAATAGCCAGGAGTCCCATAACAGCCACGATGGCAGTGAAGAAGATGTGGACACATCTGAGCCTATGTACGGCTGTGACATTTGTGGAGCAGCTTATACCATGGAGACTCTCCTGCAAAACCACCAGCTTCGAGACCACAACATTCGGCCTGGAGAAAGTGCCATAGTGAAGAAAAAGGCTGAACTCATCAAAGGGAATTACAAGTGTAATGTGTGTTCTCGAACATTCTTCTCTGAAAATGGGCTCCGAGAACACATGCAGACACACTTGGGACCAGTGAAACATTACATGTGCCCAATCTGCGGTGAGCGGTTTCCATCTCTTCTGACTCTTACTGAGCATAAAGTCACACACAGTAAGAGCCTGGACACTGGAAACTGCAGGATTTGCAAGATGCCCCTCCAGAGTGAGGAGGAATTTTTAGAGCATTGCCAAATGCACCCTGACTTGAGGAACTCCTTGACGGGGTTCCGCTGCGTGGTGTGCATGCAGACCGTGACCTCCACGCTGGAACTGAAAATCCACGGCACGTTCCACATGCAGAAAACTGGAAATGGTTCTGCCGTGCAGTCCACGGGGCGTGCGCAGCATCTCCAGAAACTGTACAAGTGTGCTTCCTGCCTGAAGGAATTCCGTTCGAAACAGGATTTAGTGAAACTTGACATCAACGGTCTGCCATATGGTCTGTGTGCTAGCTGTGTTAATCTCAGTAAAAGTGGTAGCCCAAGTGTCAACATCCCTTCAAGCAGTAACAGACAAGGCATGGGCCAAAATGAGAACTTGAGTTCCATTGAAAACAAAAGCAAGGCAGGGGGACTGAAGACTCGATGTTCTAGTTGCAATGTTAAATTTGAATCAGAAAGTGAACTCCAAAACCATATTCAGTCAATCCACAGAGAGCTTGTTCCAGACAGCAACAGCACACAGCTGAAAACACCACAAGTATCTCCAATGCCCAGAATCAGCCCCTCCCAAACTGAAGAGGTAACCCTTTTTTCTTTGCTCTTGACACTTTCCATCCTGTTGGAAAAAAAGCCCCCCTTTTCAAGCCGTCCTGTCACTTGTCATGAAATGCTTAGGTTGAACCATGTTCCATTCCTATCTGTAGCCACTAGCTAGTAATTACTTGCATCTTGGTATGCCTTACGTCTTGGATTGAGTTGCGAGGAATAGGACTAATTCCAGTCTCCCTAGGATATTGTCTTCTGTATCACTGAGGAGACCTGTCTTCATGCCAGCACAACTGAGATCTGGGATCTTATCCTAGCTCTGCTAACGCATTGGAATCCCCAACTAGGAGTTGTGCTTACGGCAGGGAGCATTAATGGCAGAGGAGTAGAATACAGTCAGCCAAAATCCTGGCATAAGGGGTGAATTTTTAAAAAATATTTGTGAACAACAAATTGAGGTGGATTTGCTTTTTTAGTTTTGGTTGTGGGTTTTCTTGATCCTTTTTTTTTTTTTTTTTTTTTTTTTTTTGTAAACTGTGTTGTAGACATTCATTTTTCCGTCGTATAGCATATTTGAATTAAGTAGAATCACAACAGTAGCCTAAAGTATATTGGGAAATGAATCTTTGTGATATAATTCCTTGTTTTACTTCTCTTTCCATTCCCGGTGAACAACATTTTGATGTCACTGAAGCACCTAGTATCTGATGATTGAAATCCCATTCATGCGGTGTACTTTAGAAAGTAAAGATTTCAGAAAAATAAAAAAATAAAGGGTCAAAAAAATATTTCAGGAAAAAAAAAAAGGTCAAACTCTCGGAAGATCTCATCTACCTCTTCAAATGTCAGTGACCAAGTAATAATGGCTGTATGGGGAGTAGTGGGGGAAGGCAGGGGAGTCATTTACTGAGGGCAGGTAATCTGTTTTATCTTCAGAAATATTATCAATAGAGTGACCTAGAGTTAATATTTTAGGCATTGTATCTTGCATAATGACCCCTTATAGTTCAGGAAGCCTAAAAACACAGCACAAGCAAATTATAAGAAGTAATAGCTTTTGCTTTAAGGAAGCTTTTAACCTGCAATGGTGCGAGCATGGTGCAACCCATCAGTGTGAATGCATATGGATACCCTGTGGTTAAGGAGCTGCTCTTCCATCACTCTCCTTGCTTCCCTGTTTGTGAGCCCATCTGTTGGGTAAGAAATCTCTTAGCCTGCTATCCAATAGACGTGCAAACCAGAGGGCAAGAGGGAGGCAGAAGAGGAACGAGGGGTAATACCTAAGGGTATGTGGGCCAACAGGTAGCTCTTTGTGGAGCTACTGAGAACATAGCTGGAGGAGGTTGGGAGGAGGCCACTGAGGCAGCACAGAACCTGGAGTGCCGCCAAGAGGGAACTGGAGTTGAGAGAGGAGGGTGAAATACCAGGCAGGATATGTCCACCAGGGAAGGACCCCATGCTTTCATGCCTTCTGCATCTCCAGTGTGCAAGTTGGGCATTGGTGGGACACACTTGGGGAATGGGATGTGTTGTGGATTTTATGGGAGGAACAGGTTGTTAGACTGAGAAGAACAGGTCTAAGGAAAACCTTCTTTTCAAAGAAGAGGAAAAAGGAATGGCTCCCATTAGTTGCAATTCAGGCCATTGAATATCTTGTAGGATTGCTGTTGAGTAGAAATCACAGGATGACCAGCTGTAAGTTTTTGATGGATTCAGAGTCATCCTGTTTTCTATTTCTGTCATCTTTCCCCAAAAGACTGCTTGAAATCGCTCTTCCCAGTCATGTTGGAAGCCAATTCCTGCAGCCTTCAAGCACAGTGAGAATCATTCAAGTTAAGACAGTTACCAAGATAAGAAGATGTTACCAATTTGGCTTTCTCTTACTTGTAAACTTGAGAAAAAGAGATTTAGGTTTTCTCTGTGGTGATATGAGGTCAGTTACCTTCAGTGTCATCTGTGAATCTTCTTTACTTGGATGAGGTATAACCAAGGTTCTGGTATCTTCTGATTGGCCTCATGTTTCTCTTCCTGCTCTTTTTTGTCTTTTATCTTAGAAATGTACTTAAGATGAAAAAAACTTTCAATCCAGAGCAAGATTATTGAGTAACACTTGCATACTTTCAAATCACCATTTGCCCCCTGCCTCCATTCAGAGCTCTTAAACTGATTTTTCAGTGCCTGTGGTTCTAGTCTCCACATAAGTAACCTAGACTTTCATATTCTTTTTCTCAGGGGAAGCATAAAGCTATCAAGTTCCTGATAAAGCATTAGTACTTTTGGAAACCATAAATGCATGTTTGTAAAATCTTGAAAGATAATTTATTTTTCTAACAGATATTACTGGTTTCAAATTTTAGTGATGCAAGCATTATAGCAATGAGAATCAAAATTGAAAGTGGTAATACACAAATGTTTAACACTATAGATTTGATGTCCAGGCTGATGGGAATGAAAACATAAGCATATAACACAAACAGTAAAACAAATTGGGTTTGTAAAAGTTATTATTAGGCAGTGGCTTTGTTACTCCACTGGAAGAACATGTGTTGAATTGAATGGGATGTTGAAAATGGCTACTTAAACATGCTGTTTTGGGGGAATTTTCAGCCTCCCAAAAATCATATTAGGGAGTGAAGGTTTCATTTACATTATTTATAGTTGTGTAGTTTGCATTGTCAGACTTCAAGTAATTTTACTCAAGAAGCAACAAAAATATGGAGGGTGGTTATCAGACAATTAAGAGTACCGAATACCCTGTGTTACTTAATTAAAAGAATACTATGCTAAGAGTGCTAGAAGATATCTTTTTAGGAGAAAAGATGACACTAAAAATGTGACTTCTGCTTTCTTGGTGAAGTATTCTTATGCTTAAACTGGCGCACTTTCCTTCTAAGCCTGTATAAAATAATGTGATAGGATGTGATTGCCTTAACATAGCACAATGTCATCAGCTGAGATATCACCTGAGCTCCTCCTGCTTGCTAAGTGAAACATGTTGACCTGAATCATCTTCACTGCAAGTTGCCTTTCAGCTGGGACAAGAAGTGATGCCCATTGCTCATCATCAGTTACAACAACTCAAGGAACAGGTCAGAACTGATTAAGTCCATGATACTGATTAATCTACAGAACCCATAAACTATCAAACAGACTTAAACAGGCAGATTGTAGATAGATAGCTATTGAAAGAATTCTAAAATTGGCAAATCCCTAATATACTTTGGACTTAATAAAATGCTGAATCCATGCTGTAGGTTTCTTGTAAAGATCCTAAATTACTGGAAGTATGCTGTTAGGCTAGGATAATAATCTTGGTGATACTTAGTGTTTAAAAGTGGAGAACAAGGTTTGATGTAGTAGTGAATTGGAAACTGGAAATCAGTCATTTTTCTTTCACTTGTTTTTTTTGTTGACTTGGGCAAATCCTCTTGAACATTTCTGCTTCATTTTTCTTATTGAGAAAATAAGGTTGGTAGTTCCTGAAAAGTGTGTTGCCATGCTTAATCACAACACATTTTTTGTAAAGCAGTTGGAAGATGAAAATCCATGTTCAAGAAAAAATGTGCATCTATGCCTCTCTTGTTCCTCCTTAATGCGTTGCCATGCACCTAATAAGAAGATTCCTGACTCAGCAGAAAGTGTGCCTTTACTTTTGAAGCTTAACGACTTTTGTACATGCAGAACCACACCAGCATAACTATACAATAATAATTATACTGTTAATTGCTTAGCTGGCAGAGGAGGGGGGAACAAACTCTGGCTTATACCAACAGTTTATTGGTAAAGCCTATCTGGTGCTAGCATGTCCATGTGAGCAACCGAGCTCAGTTTGGGGTCCTGTTGGTACCATCCAGAGTAGATGCTCAGCAAGCATAATTGCTTCTGTAAGTAGCTGAATGTGAAGCTCATGTGAATACTGTATTACCTGTGGCAATGCAGAAAGTCCTTCATTAATAATACAAGAACATGCTGGGTTTTCTGGTCCTGAGAAGAGAAGGGGCAGCACAGATTCACTGCCAATTACTGCAGGAATAAAAATGCTTATGTAGGTGTTGCAAAAGGCTTGCAGAAACTCACTGTAGCAGAGAGTATCAAAAGTGCTGAACAAAGGAGAGAAGAACCAGCAACTGTCAAACCAGCTGAAGAACAGGATGAGTGTGAATCTGGGGCTTCTCTTCTGTCCTGTTGTGGTTGTGCAGAGCTGTGTGCCAGGATGGGCATGTCACAGCAGGGGACACTGGGCACATCACAGCACCGTTCTAGAAGGAGCCATCAAAGTGCAGGCTGACAATGAGCTTATGAAGATGGGGATCACACAATTCAGATGGCTGCAAAGAGCTGGCGTCTCCCTGAATCTCAACTTACGGACCTCAGATGAATCCAGAAATGGTATCGACCTGGGACAAAGACTGGAACTCAGGTAGGTGTACTGTTTTACCATTACTTTTCTTTCTCTTTATTCATGGACCCTGAATCTACCTTTCTTCTCTTACTATGCCTTCCCCCAGCCCAGCCCCACCCCTCAAAAGACTGCCAAACTCTCAAAGACAGAAAACAGGAACTGCCTTTTGAAGTAGCTGGTTTGTTTCAACAGCAGGCACTGGCAGTCAGAGGCAGAAAGAGAGAAAAGACTGTGAGCAACCCAGAAATGTTCCCAGATGCATGCTTTTGGCAGGGCAGGCAGTAGCATTTTAACAACATAAATCACTGTGCTTTTAACTGAAAAAATACACTGAAATCAATAGTCATGCATTTAATTGAAATACAGAAAGAAATTAAAATAATCCTCCTCATCAGCAACCCAAGCTGATCATTCGGACTACAGGATTTTTATGAATAAGCACATAAACTTGTAATGTAAATACAGGAACTAGTGCCTTGGGTTTCCTGTTAGTTAATTCAGGCCCAGAACAAGTGATTTTCATGCTGGATTTTGGATTCAGGGCTGGAAAAAGGTAAAGAAGGTTTGTTGCTGGCACAAAGAATTGGCTTTGAAATAGTTTGTGGAACTAATCTGTGGCAAACATATTTTCTGCTTCTGGAGTTTCAGAATGAATTCACTAAAAATATCAGGTTTGCCTTCTGGCATCATTTTGGCATCATTTTCAGGAAGGTATTATTTAAGTTGTGACCATATATACTTTTAGAAAGGGCCATTCTGTTTTTTTAGCCACAGTAGGCCACTTCATATTACCATATGCTTCAGTTTCTGGTAGCACCTCTGTCATGGAGTAGCTGACAAGATAGGGCATTAAGCATTTCTCTTCTCTTCGTCTTTACTTTCAGTAGTGAGCTATCAGACAGTCCTCTCTGCATTTTACAAGGATGGTGTTATTTATTATCCTGTTGCTGTAAAGCCTAACAAAGTTAAGCAGCAAATTTCCTACCTTCTCACACTCACCAGCCTGTGAAAGGAGCCCCTTACGTTGGCTGGGGGCTGCGGAACACAAGCAAGAGAGAAAATGGTTGTGAGTTTTTTAGTTTCTTGTCTACCGACCATTAAGATTTAATACTGTTTGTCTGTCTTGTTATTTGTCAGATGCTTCAGTTGGGGAATTTGGACCTTCTTCACACCTGTGGAAAACTTTGCATCAGAGAAAGAAAGGGTGACGTGTTCTTTGAACTTTACAAGAGCCTCAAGCCAAGATTTCCGTTCAACGAGGTGGGGGGAGGAGAGAAAAATCTCCTTGAAGAAAGGCAGAAGAACAGGAGAGGACACAAAACTGGATGAAGATACTAAGCAGCTCTAGAGTGGGCAAATGTAGATTCAGCAAAGGTTTATGAGACAAAATGTCCTGAGATGCGTGCTTCAACAGGTCAGCTGGCCAAGTGACCAGGGTAACATGCAACAGTTTCCCTTCCACACAACCACTATGGAAAATCAGAATAGTGATGAATATTTGTATTCTGACCTCAGAATCATGTAGAAACAGCAAGATTTTTCTTCTGTTTTTCTAGCCTTATTATCTTTGGGAACAAGACATGATAAATCATGGTATGTCTTTTTGTTTCTTTGCATACCTCTAGGGAATTCTCTCTTCCCCCTCTAACTTCTGAATTATTCTTGCCCCATTTCAACTGAAACTTTATAGCTGAGCAGAAATATTAAAACCTACAAGGTTTTAAAATTTTGGGAAGAGAAGTGATCCACCAAATCAGAGTCTAGACAGGAAAGAAGCCCTCTAGAGATCCCAACCAGAAAGGTGGCTTTAACTGAAGTTCATACCTGTTTTTTATGCAAAAATCAATCAGTCACAAGAAGTGAAACTGTAAGAAACCATGATTTGCCCTTTGTGGTGCTCAAAGAATAACTTCTTAATTGAGTGTAAATGTTTTGAGAAGTGTTTTTGTTGTTGTTGTTGTTTGTTTGTTTTTTAACCACTGCTTAATAAAGCTGTTTTATGTAATGTGTATATTATTTGTCTCATACAACAAACATAACACCCAAATTTGTCACTCTGTCATCAGGAACATAAAATGGGCTAACCGTTAATTTAAAATGAATGTGTATCCCCAGTACTGCTTGTTCCATAAAGTTGTACAAAATGAACATAAATGAACCACCTGATAGGTGACATCTTGTAGAGTCCTCTTGTTTGACCTCCTATAGCTTCGTGATGACTGGTAATTTATCTTATTATCTTATGCCTGATTGTTCAAAACCTTTGGATACTTTTTTTTTTTTTTTTTTTTTTTTCTCCTACCAATCCCATCTTCCATTTATTCAATTTACTGCATTGTTTTACAAATTTCTGTATAAAATATGACAGCAAAAATGTGTGTCCTGCTGACATTAGCCCTTGCTATGGGGCATATCAGGACAAGAGTTGGTGGACACAAACTGAAACAGGAGGTTCCACCTGAACATCCGAAAACACTTTTTCACTATGAGGATGACTGAGCAAGTTACCCAGAAGAGGTTTTGGAGTCTCCCTCCTTGGATATATTCCAGACTTGTCTGGACATGGTCCTGGGCAAGCAGCTGTAGGTGCCCTTGCTTGATCACGGGGGTTGGACAAGATGACTTCCAGAGGTCCCCTGCAACCTTAACCATTCTCTGATTCTGTGATTTCCACGATCCTTTTGGCCTACCTGCCAGATGCACATTGACGTTAACTTGTTATCCCTTGGTGATTAAACCTTTGTTGCTAGAATAGGCTTCATAAGACAGGAAATGAAAGAGTGGGGCATCTCAGTACAGGCCTGCCAGTAACAATGTGCGAATCTGGGGAAAAAAAGCAGCAGCCTGCAGTTTTTATTGGAGACCTAAATTCCTCAAGATGAAAGCCTTACATGCACTCATTGATCATTCTTAATGCCTGTGAAATGCCTCCAAAGAGTCACTTAAAAATGTAGCCATTTATAGACACAGCCATTTAAAAGTTGCTTGTTGCTTGTGTACTCAAAAACAAGGTGGAAGGTAGGAAAGAAGAAGACTATTTTTCCCCTCTGGTTATGCTTCCAAAATGTTGGTATCCTGTGTGGGAAGGACTTCCTCTGTTTCTTGCCTGTTATCCAGATTCAACATTCTCTGCTAAAAGGCACACCTAGTGGCTTTTCAGAGCTGGAAGGTCACCTCTTCCCATCTACATTTTCCAAGAGGAAATGGGGTGGTTCACTAAAAGAGCTTGATCTGAGATTCCAGCCTTCCAGATATCCTTTTTTAATCTGTGTTTCCACTACAACAGTCCTCTTTTGGTTTCTGTTCTGATGGTTAAGTAAGTTCAGGGCCAAATTCTAGGAACATGGCTGTCTGCACATGTGAATCTTGCAACTATCCCTGGCTGACTTACGGTTGATCCTGTCTTGCTGCTTGGTGCTTCTTTCATAGGACTAGTCAGGGAATGTCTGCAACACCTGATGATTTTCCTGAACTCTCTCTTAACCACAGCTCTTCTGCTTTTTATATTCCCTGCTTCACATCTGGCAGTCCATGTAATGGTGGTTAAAGTCCTACAAACCTAGAAGTATAACCTTCTGCTTCTGAAACAAATTCTGTGATCTTTCTGTGATGGTGAATGATAGATTGAAGGCCATGGAAAAAACAAGTGAACTTATTACAGGACATACCTAAGAGAAACTGGAATTTTAAGCAGCAGTGTGAAAGTATAAGATTATGAAATGGTACAGAGGGAATTTTTGGAGGTTTCCGTAATTCCTGTAGAGGAGAGCAAGAAAAACTGCTAGACACAAATCGCTGTGGGTAGTGATGAAGACTGGCTCAGTGGCATGCTTGTTTTGCTGGTACACCACTTCCTTGGGCAGCTGTGCTGTTCCAGCAGAGGTTTTCCAACAGGGCATGCAGTCAAGCATCATTGCAATGTCAGCAGCTGTGTGCCCGCTCAGATGCTACCAGTATATTTGCTAACATTGATGTGGCCTAACAGTATCCACACAGGGTGGTACTATAATTACAGCAGTACGATTGTGGAATTCTCTTCATGGCATATTTTGTAGTGTAGGCGAGTGTTTGTAAAACCCCAGTCTTGCCAGTGTTATGTGAAGCCTTCATTTGTGCAGTCCCATCGACTTGCACAAGTGCAGTGCTAATTGCATGAGAGGGATCTAAGGGTTTTAATCCTTCTCCTGATATTTCAATGAAAATTAATTTCTTATATATTATGTATGAGTAATATATTTCTGTTTGTACATTAATATTAATCTTGCATATTTTTTAGCACAACTGTTCTGTAGGACTGAATTATCCTGGTAAGTAGTAGCCCAGATTTCTTCAGGAATAAAGATTGAGTTGAAAGTGGACAAGTAAGGGCAGAAAAAGTATCTTGAGTCATACTTTAGAAAGTGAAATTAATCAACATTAATTTTCCATAGTGTGGGAGAAAAGTGTTTTTAGTGTTCAGATTAACTAAACAAAATGAGGTGTATAAAAAGCCCCCAGTTTTGCCTTTCTGTTAAAACCCAGAGAGCCTTTGCAAAATTTGTGATGGTGAAAAGAGACAAAAGAGTATTCTCTTGTGCGTACTTGCAAACTATTAATTTTATTGGGCTACATCTGTTGCTGATTGTTGGTGAAGAAAGTAGTGGCTTTATTGAATGGCAGTCTGTCTCAGTATGTCTTTTTTAAAACAAAGGAAAAGAAAAAAGAGACGGGGGGAAAAAAAAAACACATAATCTATCAGCTTACTCAGAATATCAGCTTTTTGCATCTCAACCTGTCAAGTCATGCTCTACTGCCCATACTTTGATGCCACATTATCTGAAAAATTATCAGCACAGTCTGAGTTGTAGGGTCTCCTTAACGTCCATAGCCATATAGCTGCTCTGAGACAGATGCTGAATGCTAGGATGCCTGTTGGTGGGTTTGCAGCTCTCTGGCTTAAGAATGCCTCATTTTAGCAGCCTTCTTCAATTTTAAGTGCAGTGTAAGGAGACAGAAAGAGTTAGGGATGCTGACAGAAAACTCAGTTGTTGACATGGTAAGCTCCAGATTGCTTAGCAGATACACTTGCAGTGTTTAGTGGCCCAGCTTCACCCAGGCTCAGGCCCTAAGGTAGAAAGTCATAAAGCATATTAGTTTTTCAGATCCCACATTAAATTCACAGTACTTACAACTCTTTGTACTCATAAACTATGTAAACCTGATATGAAGTAGTTAAAAATATATATATACACAGCCCATGCTGCTGGGTTTTAGAGTCGCTTTTCTGACTTCATCACTTCTGTACTGAGTTTCAAAGACCTAGAGCAAGTTACAGGGTAAGAGAGCTTGAAGGGGAGAGATGGGATTTTTAAAAGTTGCAGATGTGGTTCTTCCTGTGTGGGAGGTGAAACATTGCAAGGTAATGCACTTCATCAGCTATTGGAAGGAAAGGTTTGTAACTAAGAGACATTGAAGGCTGACATGATTATATGCAGCATCTAGAATGCAAAGGTGAAAGACAGAAGAGCAGACTGTAAGATTTCAAGCAGGCTGAAGAAGGAAGGACTGCTAGAACAAGCATTTGTATTTCTGCTTGAATGCACTTTGTGTATTAAAAGAACTAAGTAACCATAGTGAAGGGTATTAGAAAAGAAAATAACATTTTTCTCCATTTTTCATTTTGTTTTTCATATGGGATTGATTGTCTTCTGTCTCTAGACATGCACTCAGACCCCACTATACTTAAGATCCTGCTAAACAAAAGCAGAACGGAAAAATCTTCATAAAATCCTAAAAGCACATCTTTTTAACGACAATCAGGAAATATTACTAAAAGGGTGTTCTATTTGCAATGAGAAGAGTTAGCAATTAGTCAGTTCAGAAAAAATGCAAGCTGACAGTGCCCCATAAGCAAGATAAATAGCTAACTATGCAGTGAAACTGTCTAACATATGCTTAGTTCTTTTAGAGCTTAAGGTTGACAAAATAAGCATCCAGGAAGATAGAAAAGAAATCCTCAATTAAGGTACTGTCAAAAATAATCTGAGCTATGATGAAAAATGGCTAAATGGACAAATAGGCTGGGACCATGGTTGCTCTTGTGCCTCATGCAGGGCCGAGCACACTGCTAACGCTCAATGAAATAATAATGTAAAAAATCAGCTGGCAGCATCAGGAGTTAGCACTGGCAAGTTGATGTAGTTAGTGTGCAAGTTATAACTTGCTTTTGCATATGATTTGTTGGGAGCACAAGCATGGAAGCTATTCACTTTGTATAATCAGGTTACTTTTCTGTTGGTTTAACAGGTTGAATTAACTCCACCCTGGATTTAATGTGAGGGAACCTGCGAGTGAATGGTTGGTCTAGGAGAGGGGAATCAGAGGATGTGGGAAGTGTGCTTTTGGCAGCAGCAGGTTGGCTCATAGTCTTGGTCTGTGCTGAACCTAAGTGGAAAAAGCCTTGAAAATCCCCTTTACTGGTGTAACAAGGTACACACAGTTGTAAACGGAAGGCTATTGTTAAGTGAACAGGTACACATCAGAGCAATTTTTAGTAGAGGAGACTATTGCATGCAAAAGAGGTTCGAAAGGACTATGGGATAAACTAGGAATGCCTGCAAGTCTGTATGCAAAGAAGGAATGTAGATATGGTGTATTAGAAACTATAAGACATATTTTTGGTTACTTCATATAGGAAATAATTCTTCAGTTAGAAGAGGTATATAGGAGATCTAGAAATGGAATATCTAATGAAGGAAAACAATATTGTTGAAAAAATGCTTGTAGCATATCCTCCCTGTGGGGAAGAATGAATAGGGATTAGGTGTAATGTATTGGAATACAGAATCCAAAAATTGACATAGAAACACAGAAGAGTATCCATCCCCAAATTCTCAGAGAAAGTAGCTGAAGATAAAAGGAGACACTAAGCAGATAAATTTGAAATCTTTTAGAAGAGATATCAACAGCCTGGGAAAAGGCTACTAAACAGACATTGAACAGGGGATATAAGGATTATGCATGAAATTACATGTCTGTGAGCTTGATTTAAACAATGAGGAACATGAGAGAAAGGCTAATCAATGACATGATAGAGGAACACTTAAAATTTTTGTTTTTAATGAAGGATGGACAGCAAGGGGCATGATGAAGGGAGGATCATGCCTAAAATTTTGACAAAGAATACTTTGAGAGTGTAGCTACAAGTACTGACAGGGAAGCCTATAAACATGATCTACCAGGATTTTAGCAAAGCTTTTGAAAAAAGTATAGCACAAAAGACGATCTGTTGGGTAAATATGCATGGTGTAGGGAGAGCTACTTTGATTAAAAAAGAAAAGCAACATTAACCTGGATGTGGAAAGCATAGGAGTCATGTGAATTGAAGCAGTTAAGGTTGGAGGGATGTGAATAATGGAAAGCCTTAATCACTATTTGCACCAATTTTATTGAATTTATGCAGTGTATCAGTAGTCTGGAAGAAAGAAGTATAGTAAGATGATGAAATTCACTGACAGTACAAAACTGGGGAAATGGCAGAACAAAATAGGCAGGTGATAAAATACTGAATGGCTGAGAAGGATGTGGAGCATGGGCAGATAAGTAGCATATACAGTTCATTCTCAAGTAATATAATGAGGTTAGAAAATACAAAATAAGAAGGTATGGATAGCTCAGACAGTCACAAGGCACAGAAGGCTACACGAAAGGATCTTCTGAATACTTCTGAGTAGAACCGTAAATCTTTTAGTAGAGTGTTTAATAGTTGTTTTGCTGTGTTTTTAAGAGCAAATTAAATTCCGGATGGAACTGAAGTACCAATTGAACGACCATATTCTTGGGCAGCTCATAAAAGCAGCAAAGCCTTGTTTGACATGACATGGACACTATGGACACCTTTATCGTAAGGAAATTCTGAAAGCTGCAAAGTGACAAGTGAGGATCAGGACAATAATTAAAGGTCTAGGTGACATTCATTATTCAAAAGGTTAGAGAGACACGTGCATATGCGCTGCATGGATTGAAGGCCCGATCCAAAGCTCATTAACTGTAGTCACAGAGAAACTCTGCATGCCTCAAGGCTTCAAATTGGGTCTGAAAACTGGAATGAAAAAGAACAAGAATGCAAGAGTCAATGTGGTTGCCCAATGCTCATGTCAGTCCTCTAGTCCAAGCAGTTTTGCTTCTAGGACAATTTTGAATGGTCCAAGGAATGACTTGGGCCTCGGATTTGCACTCAGCATACAAGAGACAAATTGGCACTTGGGCTCCTGACAGGAGGGATTTTATGAAGGATTGTGGGGTTGCTTATTGAAGAGGTGTGCTTATTTTATGAAAAGGCGAAGTTATAGTGATACAAGAAATTAAAGGAAAATGGTCAAATGCTTTCTAAATCCCGTCTGATAATGAATGTGTCATTTTTCTCTGGAACAAATCTTGGGAAATTTTGCAACAAGGCACAGTTTAGCACCTCATGGCTTCTCCAGATGCTGTACTGGTCCTGCCTGAGTCCATGTGGAAATGTGGTCAGGTTCTGCTGCAAACCCCTGTTGCTGGTATCACGTTGCTCTATAACAAGAAATGTATGTTGATTTGTTCTTGTGTTCAGAGGGGAGAATGAGAGTGCTGGTGTATTTCTGTCTCTGGCAGGAGGCTGACGGGTGTCCTCTGGCAAATGCAGCAGCGGCAGGTTAGGCTGTAAGTGCTCCGAGCTGTCCACCCTTCATCTTCATGTGGAGCTGATATGCCCTGGGCTGTGGGCTGGAGCAGCAAGGCCTGGGTGCGTGCTCCGTCCCGCTGAGTCCTCCCTTGGTGACTTGGGCACAGGGGCAGGGAGCTCAGCTGGGGCTCCATCACTGCGAGCAGCTGAAGCAAGGCCAGGCAAGGACGGCTGTCACAGCCCTGTGTTTCTTTCTGTGGGGAGCCATCCTGTGCTGCAAAGGGCTTGAGACACTCGAGAGACTCAGGTGGCTCCTTCAGTCACAACCCATTTTTTCTTTTGTGCTGTGCTATGCAGACACAGCAAGGCTTCTTGCCTGGCAAGGGAGGTGGAGCTGCCCCTGGGCTCATTTCTGTCTTCCTCCCCCAGGTTTCCCCTTGGTGGGGCCATGGAGAGAGGAGGGGACAGGTCTACCCCTGGCTCATTCTGGTAGGGAGCTGTTAGCAGCCACAAAGCACATCAGGACCCAGGAGCTCCTGTGAGTGCTCGCGTGTCCTGTCGGCCTGACAAAGCTTGTGAGACTAAGATGTAACTTGCAGTGAAAAAGAACCCCTTTAGAATGTGAAACATATGGAAATAAGTATGTGTTTTTTGTTCAACATGGTGTGAAAATGACTGGGTTTGATCACTTTGAAAATCTAAGAGTAAATGGAATTTACTGAGTTTGCTTTTAAAATCAAAACTTAACCATGCGCAAGTTTAGACACTTTGAGATGACTGTGTCGAGCTAATAAAAGTTGATGTCAACATTTTAGCATATGTTTGGATCACAAAAAAGAACTAGGTCTTGATCAAGCAGCAGTCACAGAAACATTCTTTCCTTCATGATAAAAAGAAAACCTCAGCGTGTGATTCTGCAAATGCATCAGATCATTTGAAGAGGCTAGCAAGTGCTAGTAAATTATTATTTGTTGTTGTTGTTAAATGAGTTTATTTTTTGGGCATGAGACTTCAAAGAAAACCCCAACCTTTGTATATTCTGTCATTACATGCATCAGTCATAATTTTGCGGACAAATCTTGACATGAACTCTGCATTACTGTGCTAACAAGAGAAAAGACCAGCCATTAAGTTTATGTTTCTTTGTTTTTGAACAAAGTCACATATCAGAAATAATGCTAGGGGTATGCTAATAAACAATATATAGTGCCAGTCATCGGGGAGTAAGAAATATTTTCTAACTAGTTCTAAAGGGAAACAATGTTTTAAAAAAAGGGAGAGTGATTGTTATTTATGCAATATTGTTGTTCTATATGTCAGCATCAAAAAGCATCTTGTAAAGAGCTTAGCATAATAAATCTTTGATCGTGACTGTCATTATTTAGAGGTCTTTGATAGATCTAGATGTAGTGCTGTAAGGTTAAATTTACCAGCATGTAACAGGAAGACCTTAGACTGCATCTGAAAGTCTATCAATGTTACCAGTATGGTAACACCAGAAGAAGGGGAAAAGTATTGTATTTTCTAAAACAGCAGGCTTTATGAATTGTAACTGCAAAGCTAAGTCAAAGCAGATTTGTTTTCTGGGTGCCCATTGATTTTATTTGTCTACATAAGGATTTAACTTGGTTACATTTCAGAAAACTGAAGTCTCTTTAAATGAAAAACAGCAAAAAAGGCTTATGATTGTTTCCACCAAGAAGCAACACAACACATTTTGTTATTGTCATGAAGAAAATTAAAATAGCCTCTGTGTATGAGAAGCAATAGGAGATTTGTAAAGTAGAGCCCACAGGAACACTTAATTTCAGAGCTGACTTTGATTAGTCACTAATTTTACAGTTAACTTGGTAAGAAAAAATGACATATGTTGAAAAAGGCTTTATATTTCTTCCTAAGGGCTTGTAGTAGAAAAATGCATAATGGATGGGCACTTTATCTGTATGGGACAGGGCATCTAATTTTAGACACTGATAACAAATCCAGCAAGTCTTTAATAATTCTTAGAGTCAGAAAAAAAAAATACACAACACCTTTTTTTGAAAAAAAGTATAATAATACCAACTATATAACATTCTTCAAAAGTTAAAAATATACAAAGCAAGCTTTATTTTTTATGCACATTGTTCAGTGGACCTTACTTCTTCCCCAACTAAAATATATGAAATCTGCGATTTACTACATCTGTGCCAGCTTTTGGTAACTTTATGTTCTTTAAAAAATACGTTTTTCCTTTCTTGTTTCTTTTTGATGGTGTAGGCAAGGTATCTGTGACTGTACAGAAAGATGCATGTCTCCTGAATTACTAGCTTGATGTGGCACTTCAGGGCTTAGCTTGCTTTCACTGATTCTTCAAAACAAGAGTTGAGCTCTCCAGGACTGTTACCTTAGGACTTTGGCCCTCGATGCTACAATTATGCAGTTGAATAAATTTATAAATCTTGCTTGTCTCATTAGATGCCTAGAAAATTGCAGATTTGAAGTTTTAGGATGAAAAAGCAAAATCTTACTTTCGGATATATTCTTAGTTTTCACTTTTGAAGAATTGCTTTCTGATATGAAATCTCTGGCCAAT
Organism: Aythya fuligula; assembly: GCF_009819795.1. Taxonomy (NCBI): domain Eukaryota; kingdom Metazoa; phylum Chordata; class Aves; order Anseriformes; family Anatidae; genus Aythya; species Aythya fuligula. The sequence continues at coordinate 117,966,766 of NC_045560.1, forward strand.
TTAGGTCAAGAAAACAATAAGAGAAAATAAAATCATGTTTCCAGGATGTTACTGTCTTAATCTGTAACATCTTGGACAAGTGATACACCTTGTAGAAAACTGAAATAGCAGATCTATTTCGAAAGACACCAAGGCACAAATAAAAGACTTTTCCTGTGCACCAAAGAGAGCAGAGTAACACATTTCCTTGTTCATAATGAAATTTTGTCTATATACAGTGTGATTTTTAAGTAAGTCAGGCTCCATCTAATGTGGCCAGAAGGGTTGCTCTCTGGCTGATTTCCAGCTAGCCTTCCTAGTTTTAGTACCAATAGGTATTGAAACTGCTGCCTGAAAACAGTAAGCATTTGTCCACACTAACGAGGATTTTTCCCTCCTAGAATGATAGCAATGGATAGACCATTTAAAATGTATGTGCAGCGTTGATTCTGCAGCCCGACTGAGACTGAGGGAGAAGGAGATTTCTGATCTCTCTGTTCTGTTCATGGCTTCACCCTAGTTCTGTAGTGGACTTAATCCACTGGTATAAAATGAAGGATCCATATTTATTTCAGTGTTATTTGGATCACATCGGACATAACCTCATCACATTTTGCCTTCCATGAGTATGACAATGGTGTTTTAGCAGTACTGATCTTTCCATGGATTTGAAAAACTGAAAAAAAAAATAATAAAAAAAATAATAATAATAAAATATCTACAGAGTTTCAGGAAGCTCAGATAAAAGGTGCTACAGAACTGCAGAGTGTTATTATTTAATATTAATAATTTAACCTTAATGAAAACACTGCTGGAGATCTTTAAATGACCACTTTGAACTCAGCATTTTGAGTTGTAATGAAATGGTTCCAACTGCATGTTTCAGTAAATTTTATCTACCCTTGTTTCTTTAGAAGAAGACCTACCAGTGCATCAAATGTCAGATGGTTTTCTACAATGAATGGGATATCCAAGTTCATGTTGCAAACCACATGATTGGTAAGTGAAGCACTAAAACTTCTCAAAGACAGATAGCCGTTTCTCTTACTCATGATCATCATTGCCTCTAAAATTAAACAGAGTTAAGGAGAAATTAATTGTGCATCCATCAATGATTAACCTAGGCATGATTGATTTTTTTATTCATATTATTAGACTTGATAAAGCATTAGCATATTTTATTTTCTGCAAGGGCTAGTTTAGACTTCTGCAGAGAATTATATATCCACTGCCAGTCAAAACACAGGTGATTAGCAAATTAAACTTCTAATCATTTTTGCATTATTGAAAACAAACTAACAGGAATGGTTAATGAACTGGATGTTAGCTTTCCATAGAGTTTTAGACAGGTTTTAATTTCAGAAGTTATTATGGTAATGACACTACTGTGTACTTCTCAAGCACCTTGGTACCAAAATCAAAACTGGTGAGTTTTTGTCATTAGGAAACATAAATAATTCAAATGGCCATAAAATAGTATTGTTTGTTGTGTTTGAGCAGTCTGGAAAAAATCCTGAGTGTATCTGCATACAATTAAATACTGTCAATTATCTGAAAAAAATAAGGAATTGTAGTATTCAGTAATGGAATCTGCTCTTTAAGGTACAAACAGTTTTTTAAAAAATCCTTTAGGATTCCTGATCCAAGCCTGGCTTGATGTTTACAAAGCTGTTACAGTTGTAAATTGGAATAAAACAAAAGCTGCTTTTTCTTTGATATTCATGTTTTCCTATTATTTGCTTATTCCCCTAGGATTACCCATAATGTTTTCAATTTGGTAACCACTCAGTAATAGCACTAAGAGTTCTATCAGCCAATTAAATTTATCAAGCACATCATTTGCCCGCTAATAAGATAACATTGCCAGGGTTATCTCGTTTTGTTTTTAGCCTCTTTTCCAAATTTCATATTTCAGGACACAGATGGAAACAACTGATTTTGTACTCCTACTTCCTTTATGCTGTTTTTCTTGCTGTAATAACAAAAAGCATGCAAAAAAGAGACCAAGCTATATGGTATAGAAACCAGTAACTACATATCAAACAGAAGGGAATATATTGTTGTGTTGGTTTGTTTTTGTTGTTGTTGTGTTATTGTGTTTTGTTTTGTTTTTTCATGTTATATCTTAAAAATACTTAGCTTGATGCTATTTATCTCTTTTTACAAGGTAACCTAAAGATTTCTTCCATGAGTGCTTGTAACTTGGCTGCACTATAAAAGAAAGTTACGTGCCACAGCTTAATAGCCAATTTTTTCTTGGTACATTATTAATAAGTTTTAATGTATTTAAAGCATGAACATTTTATTTGCTTTTCAGAAAAATGAATAAGCATGTGTGTGGCAATTTTGTAACGGAGCAAAACGATTTGCCTGTTGGATTAAGCCTCAGTTTTGATATTTCATGTCTTTGGGAAAGAGATAATCTGAACCATTGCACAGTATTCAATCTGGGTCAGTAACATGGAATTATGTAGGTTGTTACCAACAACAGAACTCACCATATCTGTTGTTTTCTTTGAATCCAGTTTATGACATGTCCTTTACTGTAACGTGTAGTGATACTGAAACATCACAGGGAACACAGACACTGTGGGTAAGGGGTGATTGCTGGAATGTCAGAGTGGTGTGTCTGCTTGCCACCTACCTGCTGTGTGCCTTGCATTTTCAGACTAGGGCCCTTCTTTTGTCATGAAATACTCAGATTTTCTTTTTCTTTTTCTTTTTCTTTTTTTTTTTTTCTTTATATTTTCTGGATGAGATTTAGTAAAGGGTCAAAGTAGGAGCAGAGAAAGGAAGAGAGAGTAAGTAAAGCAGGACAAATCCAGTTAGTTAGCTTCAGCCTGCAGATCGGAAATGACAAAGATTTTCTTAAACCGAGCGATTAACTGCCTATGTGTTATTTCTAAAAGCTGGGGGAGGTTGAATGAGGAAGAGAATCTTTAAAAAAATATATTTAATTGTTTTTGTCTGTGTTGTATCTAATCATGCATGATATTGCTTCATGACATAACCATAGTGACACAGATTTAAATGTGCTTAATATAAAACCTTGCCAGTGAAATAAAGAAGGAGCTTGCAAAACATGCAGGGAGATTTGCTGGTCATGCTTGCGGTAATCTGTGTTCAGTGGAAGATTCTTATCTGCGCTGCCAGACTTAACAGTGCAGCTCCTAATGATGTAGCCTTGATTAAGCAAACGCAAGGGGATTTTGTGTTGGGGTGGAGTGAAAGGAATATCAGTGTTCCTGAGAGTTTTGAATGTGACCTCAGAATCAAAACACAGGGAAAAATAATTTCTGATCTCCAATTCTGTTAGCCTTCTCATCACTAATTGGATTTTTCCTTAGCTGCCTTTCTAATTTCACTACCCCACACCCCCCCTTTAATTTATATCATTGTTCACAGGCCTTTCTCCAAGACCATATTATGTCTAGAGAGAAAGGTTCGAGAGTTGACATGAAGCTATTTGAACTTGGCCTTAGCTTATGTATGTGCATTAGGTAGGCTTATAGTATCCATGTATAATATAGAAAACATGTATACATGTTATATATGTTATATATATGCGTTATATATATATATGTTTTTATATATGTTATACATCCTATGTATATATATAATACATAACCCATATATATATATCCAAGATACCAGCATGCATATCAATATGAAGATTGAAAAATTAGTTAAAACACTTAAGTCAATATGGACTTGTTGACACAGTGCATTTCCCGAACAAAAAACCCTGCTGTCCTAAACACACTGGTCTCTCACTTTTTTATGTGTGTCTGAGAAAATACATCTTGTTGCCCTGCTTTTCCAGTAGGAGACTGACAGAACAAGATGTAGTGTCTTCACTTCTCTCGGGAAGGGAAAGTGAGAAAGCTCCAGGAAGAAAGAGGAAAAAAAAGACTTTAAATGCAAGGGAGAGGGAGGATAACCTGGGAAGGCAGGTGCTAAAAGTCAAAGAGTGTGATAATCCCTAGATCAAATGTAGGGGCAATAAATGCCTTTTCAGACATCATTACACAGTCTCAGGAACTATTATTTCCTCTCATAGTAAAATGTTAGCATTATCTGTGTTGCACTTATTGACAGATGTAGATTAGTGTCTTTGTACCTGAAGGATTGCATATGATGCAGGGAAAGAGAAAAGGGATAGTGTTGTGGTTTAACCTGGCCGGCACCTAAACACCACACAGCGGTTTGCTCACCCTCCCCCTTCCCTCTTTGGGATGGGGGAGAGAAACGGGAAAGTGAAGCCTGAAGGTATGGAATACCCCTTTGGCCAGTTGGGGTCAGCTGTCCAGGCTCTGTCCCATCCCAGCTCTTGCTGCACCCTCAGCCTGGCCGCTGGCAGGACAGAGCAAGGAGCTGAAAAGTCCTTGGCTTGGTGTAAGAACTGCTCTGCAACAATTAAAACATCAGTGTGTTATCAGCACTCTTCTCATCCTAATCCAAAACATAGCACCCTACCAGCTACTAGGAGGAAAATTAACTCTGTCCTAACTGAAACCAGGACAGATGGCAAAGATCAGGGAAGAGAAGGTAGGAAGAACAATGATGGAGGGAATTTCTGTTACTGGAGAAAAAAAACAGCAGTCATAAATATCAGTTATTAAGGAAAGAAAATACATAGAAAAGGGGAAAAAACAAACAAACAAACAAACAAACAAACAAAAAAACTTCCCTGAGAGAAGGCAAAAGATTTAAATGGGAGAGAGAAGAGAAGAGAAGAGAAGAGAAGAGGGGGGAAGATGACAAGGATAGGTGGAACATGGGACAAACAGGAAAGTAGAAAGCAATTGGCCAAATGCCACTCAGAACAGGTGAGAACCACTACTAACATGTTCAGTTAGTTGAGGGTAACACTGCTGACCAACTTGTTAGTGGTTTGGGAGCCTGGAAGTGTTGATGGTGTCCCATCTAGATACTGCGTCCCTTGAACACAATCCCAGAATGTAAACTGAGTTCATGTTGCTGACATCCACATAGAGAGGATGCATTATGGAAGGTCACTGAGGCAAAGATATGTTTGTAAAACCCCAGTGTGAAACTTAGACTTTTAAATAAGGCAACCAGAATTACTTTGTTGGCTAAAATAGCTCCACCGAGGGTAGGTATTTTTAGGTTGTGTGTATGTGTGTATTTTTATCTAATCAAATATAATCTCAACTAGACATTTAGCAGGGGAAGAGGGATTAGAGGCTATTTAAAAAGCCTCTTACTCTTCTTTGTTAGGAGGGCATACAGTGTTTTTACAGATTTTATTATACATTTCAATCACTTCAACAAGAGGGATTATGCCACCTAATGGAAAACAAAATCTGCAGATGTTCCAGTGGAGTGTAACCTCAAATATCTTTGACAACAATACAATTAACAATTGTTATTATACAAGTTATATATTAAAAAGATGTCACAGGGATTGCTTTCCTCATCAACTGCATGTTTATTTCTTTTAAAACTTCCAATTTTAAAACCATTTTGCAGTATTTTTTCCAGTTTTCCCATATCTCTGTGGTGGGTTGAGGCTATAAGCCTTTTCCACTGGATAGATGAGGACAAAGAGGCAATGAAGTGGAGTTCTGCACTTAGATTAAGCAACTGAAAGTTCATGAGTTCCAACTGCTAGATCTGTCTGCACTTCTCAAGTCTCCGTGCTTTGTCAAGCAACGCCCATGTTTGCTTAAACTACACACTGATTCAAGTTGAGGCTAGGGGATGCTTATGAGTTGAAAGCAAAGCAAACTTTTTTTTTTTCTTTTTTCTTTTTTCTTTTTTTTTTTAACAGGCTCTCTATTTAAGCATTATTTTGGGTTTAGATATGAGCATGTACTTTTGTTTGGATAATCCTGAGGATGATTGCCAAATGAAAACATACTTGTCAGTCTGTTTATTGAAATCTGTTGGTAAAACAACGTCTCAGCTTCTGAGTGGGAGAAGAGGAAATGTAAATCCAAGCATTTCATATGGTTTGAGGAAGTGCTGGCAACCATGGTAATTCTTCAGCAGCCTTCTGTCTTCTGCTTTTCTCTCTGAGTGGAATACATAGGATTTTTAGCAGCTTTCCTTGAGAAAATTCTATTTCTGTGTGTTTGTGGAAAAGAGAGAGGCTTTCTGGCATTCCTTTGTTTTGCTCACATAGTTTACAGTTGGCATTTGACCTGAGAGTGTAGAAGGAGAGTCTGCCATTGTTTGTGTTCTGTTTGCTGCACTCCACTGCTCATTCTATTATTTTGCCTGTTATTTTAAGTAGACAAGCTAAACATTATTTTTTCTTCCACTGGTTCCTTTACATCTGCAGTATCTGATGCAGTTCATTGTCAATAGACTAAACAGTTGCTGTAATCCCTAGGATTTTGTACATGTGCATGTACAGAGTGGATCAGAACTGAGGGAGTTCCGACACGTTTAATTCAGAAAAAGAATGACTCCACATAAAATTATGAGGCTCAACAGCAGTAGTGTAAATTTGTAAGTGCTCTGAGTAAAGTGCTGTTAGGCATGAGATAATGTAAAGAGATGACGTTGCCAAGAACTATTTATGAAGAGCTTAATTTTTTTCACTCTGATAATTCTTGACCAATAATTACCAGCTTCTAATTATCTATTTTAGTTAGAAAGAAATCTCTATCACTATGGAGGTTGGCATTGCAACTAGCGTATAAATCCCCAAAGAGGTAAATGTGTTCCAAACAGCCACAAACAACTGTCTCATGAAACATAGTGAGCAAATTGCGAGCCGCTGGCTGTGCACAACAGAGCAGCACATTTACCATTGAGGACTGATCAGGCTGACAAAGAGAATGATAAAAAGGGGAAACAGCCACAATCTTTGTAGATTGCTGCTACTTTTGTTGACAGAAAAAGCAAGCTCTGGTGTCAGAGCAAGAGCCACTGCCCCTCTGAAAAGTAGGGGAGTAAAGGGAAAGGATGTGATGGTCAGGATTCAGTACTTTTTCGCAACCCTACTTCTGAAAATTTCTATAAAGGTCATTTTTGATGAGTAAACAGACTTTTCTTGCTTCAACTTTTTCAGTGTCAAGCATCAAACATGTTTTGTGAAGTCTGTTGTGGTAAGACCTTGTTTTTGAGGGGAGGATGTTGTGTAGCATTGAGTGTGATAGAAGGTGTGAGCAGGAGGAGGAAATGAAGAGAAAGAGAAAAGGTGCTGAGCACTAAAGTTAGGAAGCAAATGGGAAAATAGGATGAACGAACCCTGCACCTGACAAGAAAAATTCTAGTTTACACCAGTAAACACTTCATTAAGCCCCAGGTAAACAAATCTATGCTGGAGCAGTTTAGAAACAAGGGTATATAGAAAGTGGGATATAATGTTAATTTCTCTGCAAAAAATTTTACAGCCATGTTTTACAGTAACAAGTAGTATGTAACCATTAGAAGACGTAAAGACACATTTTAGTGCAACTCATGATTTTTGATTTGTTCAGTGACAGGGATATAAGTATATAATATGTTTATGTTTATATGCTTGTGTGTTATGTGGATATGCATGTTTGCATTATGCATGTATTAACTGCATGCATAATAAACCCATAAAAATAAATCATTTTATTTGCCTCACATTTGTGCAATGTGTATGTGGACAACACCACTGATGTCAAGACAAAGGAAATACCTTATAAGCTTTTTGGAGCTCTGTTAAATTTTAGTCTACTAGGATGAAGCATGTAGCATTCATACATTCTGTTATTTGTCTAGTTCCGTAGCTTACTAAAAAATGGGATTTTCCTTTCCCATATGCAGAAATGGGGACAATTAATACTTGTTGCACTGAGTTGACCTTAAGGAACATGTCTTCAAAATGTCAGTTAAGTTGCTATGCAAGAAAACTGACATCGTGAAGTCTTTCTTAACAGAGGTTTGGAGAAAACAAATCCGAAGATGCACATCTACACATCAGAGGACAAAGGAGGTGGCAACTTCTTTTGTCTACCCTCTCTCACTGACTCTTCAGTAATAAGAAATGGAAATTGCAATTACTAGCGAAAAGATGGATCTTACCCTCTTAGAATCAGTAAATCACCTACATATTTGGGAGTCTCCCATTCACAGGTAGAGCTGGCAAGAAGTTGTCAGAAAGTCAGAAGAAACTGTCACCTTGTCTACAAAAAGCAGAGATGTATTTGAAATACCCAGAAAGGAAAAAAAAAAAAAAAAAAAAAGCAGCATTTGGTGCTAAATCTGAGAAACTGTAGGTTTATTTTGTGAGGAGCTGGGTTACAAAATAGATGAAATCTGTGCTGTTTCATACTAACAGAAAGCTACTCTCTTGTGGGCAATGCTGGCTTATTTGAAAAGCCCATAAAGGGTTTCTGCATGGACCATACAAAAGGGATACTTTCTCTTTAATAGCCATCTGTACAGGAGAGATGAGAAGTGGGCCAGGTCATCTCTCCTCAGCTGTCATGATATTAACGTAGGTAATGGAGCAAGCTCTGCGTTCTGCTGGGTGTTGTTTTTCATAGATGTTCATCGATTTACACAGATAATTCTATTTATTTCTTAGAGTTGGTCCAAGCAAACCAGGCAGAATAACAAACACCAAAGCATTTCAAATGACTTTATCTTTGTTGTTTTGTAATGTAACTTTTGTCTAAAAAATGGTGTCACACCTACTGTGCAGATGGCTGCATGATTTGTAAACCAGCCAAAACATTTAAACAAATGTGTGATCTGGGGATAGATTAAATAAAGGATAAAATGGAGTGTGGACCACAAATTCTAATAATCAGATGATTTTAAGTTGTGTGTAGTGTGGAGCGATGGTAGCAGTGATAGCAGGGAACGCTTGCCAATGACAGCAAGGTGCCTCACAGATCTCAGGATGGAGCCTGTGGCCTAGTAGGCCTCAGTTTGAGAGCGGCACATTTGCTGTACAGCTGGCAGCTCTGTATGGGGACATCAGATAAAACTTATGTAAAATGAAGTGTTATTGCTTAGTATGAAATTGTGCAGAGAGGGAATTTGCAGACAGTAACTGAAAACAGAATTCATGGTACCAATGAAGCAGACTGTAAATATGAAGAGGCTTTAATTATCTGCGCAATTTAACAAAAAATTCAAGATGTATTCAGAAACGGCAAAGGCAGCTGTAAACATGCTACAGCAGCACCATTTGCTGTGCTTAAAGTTATGTCACCTATTCGGGCTACAGCCTCTCTGTCCCCCTGCACCCCTGGGGATGCAATTTCACCTGCCGAGCTGTGCTGGCCTGAGCCGACACTTCCATTTCAAGGGTTTGAATCAGGCACGGCTGTTCTCCTTTTTGACATAGTTTTTACGAAAGACTGTCCTGGCTTTTAAAATCATAAATGGCTAATTCGGGACACAGTGTGCAAACATCTTTGAGTCCTTTTTTTTTTTTTTTTTTTTTTTTGGGGGGGGGGGGGAGGGCACTCAAAAAATTCTAATTCTAAAATGTTTTAATATTAAATAATAATTATGATAGCAATAGTAATAATGAAAATGCTAACAGAAGCATTTGAAAATGTGCACGGCCCAGCCTGGAGTTTATTTCATGAAGAAATTAGGCAAAGTGTGCTAAAGCTGTATTTTTTTTTTTTCTTCTCCAGAAATTCCTGTTGTATTAGAAAGGGACACCACTGCGAGATAATGCCAGGCAGTCCGAAAGTTGTTCCTTTCTGTCCACGGGCTGCACGATTCTTCTCCTAGCCAGTGCTGTGATATACTATGCATGTTAATACTTCCTCGCCACGGGCAGAATTAATGGCGTTGTGTCAGCTTTCCCTTTTGTTCTTTGCCGCTGACCATTTGTACTGCAGGCTTTATCAGGAACCTTAGCGCATTCTTTGGGGCCGTGCTCAGCCGCCTGCACAGAGGGTAGCCGAACCAGCGCTATTCTGAATTGTCCCTATTCTTAGCAGAGAAGCCTCCAATTCTTTGACAGGGTACGTCCCTCGGTTTCTCCCTGCTTTGTAAGTGCAGGAAGCAAAACAAAAGAAGCCAATATGGAGAGTGGGTGTCGGACTTCAGCTGCTCATATTGTTGCATTTGGTGAGCTGACGGGGTTTCGTAGGTCACCTTTAGAATTATGCCTATGACAGCAGTAGCTACCTGCCAAGATTGCAAGGTATCTCACAGCTCTCAGGATGGAGCCTGTGGCCTGGTAGGCCGCCGTTGGAGGGGTACACATTTGCTGTACAGCTGGCAGCACTGTATGGGGCAGCAGTGTGGGCTGTTAGGGAGCTGGAAAGGAGACAAGCATGAAATTTCTTCTAACCCCAACTCTGTTTTTCTGTACTGTTGGCTGCTTCTCAGTTCCTTGACAAAAAAACCAATCAGGCACCCTTTAATCCGCCTGTGATTACCAGTGGTATAAAAAGAGAAGCATAATGAGGAAAAATGCCTCGTTTTGTTGCCTTCAAAAGCCAACAAATTGGAGTTAACTTGACAGGAAGTGGCTTAATAATTAGATTATTTATTTATTCCTGACACATATCCCCCTGTTACTAGTCTCAGGAGATCCTGTAGATGGTACGATTTTCAAGCTGCCATTACTTCGCTGTCTTCTGTGAACAAAGAAGCTACTGTCTATCAGTCAATTAAATGCACTCTTTAAGCAGAGGCTGAGAAGTCCTCAATGGATAGAGCCCTGGGACATTGTGGCTGATGATTCCTTTCTCTGTACTGTACATCACACTCTCAACTACAGTCCCCACAGAGATGGAATAAAGTCATGCATTAAAATATCACTTGTTGATTTGTTTGCTAATGAAGAGCCATTGAAATGTTTGTGTATTTCTGTGGCAAAATTGTTGATAAAAGGACTACTTGCTTGCATATCTTACTTCATCTTCGGTAAGCGCTTATTTAAGACTTACTAAAATTAAAGTCAACAAATTAAGGAAAAAACAGAGAGATGGATAATATTGGTTTACTCGCAATTCACATCAATGTAAATAACACTGAGGACAGCAAGAAGAGAGAAAGGGGAATAATAGTACTTCAACCATGTCTGATATAATTTTCTTCATTAGTAACAATAAGGATCTCTGTTTTCGTCTGCGACGGTAGCAGGCACACATTTCAAATTATAAAAAGCCTAAAGTATCCATTTAAAATTATCCTGGACATCTAAGAATATAATATAAAGAAAACAACAGGAAACTTCAGGCTTTGTTTCCAATTTTTTTTTTTTTTTTGCTTTTCCTTTGTATTTAAATATGCCCCATTAACAAAAACTTGCAATAAATTAGAGAGTAAATGTGTGCAGGTGGTTAGCCTCTTAGTTGGGAAAAGTGCAACCATGTCAGGCTAGTTAGTAAGGCTGGTTAGGGGTGTATGCATAATGCAAAATCATCAAAGTCATCTGAATCTAGGGCTTCTGAGATTAATGCCACCATCCCCCTTACTGACAGGCTTCTTAACGGGATTTTGTAATTGCTATATTTGCCCTCCCACTGTTCTTCTTCCACCCTCCAACAGCCTGGGTCACCCTAATGGACTGGTGTGGACCACATTTGGGGCCCGGGTGGGAAGGGTGTGTGTGTGAAGGCTTTTTTTTTGCTGAAGTTGGTGTACATGTATACCTGTCTTCACACTAAAAATCATTAATTGGAAATATCCATGTGGAGCTTATACAGGTCTTATGCTGCTTGTCTTATACAGCTATATTTGCTCTGAAGAAATATAGATAGTGCTATAGCAGTTCTCCAGTGAACTAGCTCTGTTCTGAATTTAGCCTCTGTATGACCATTTGTACCTGCAAATAGAGACTGTAAGTGCTATAATATATGGTTATTTTCTCAACCTTATAAAGAAAGTCACTCATACCAGGATTATTGTTTTCAATGAACTTAACAACAAGCTATAGGGAATTAATTCAAGCCAGCCTCAAATTGGAGTGTTTCTTATTCCTATCCTGTTATTCCAACTCATTTTATTAGAAAAAGCTGAGATACTCAGAGGTGTTCTATAATAGAAAATGAATTTGAAACCCATTCATTAATTGGTGATTAATACATTTCAGGATTAGTTTAAGCAAGGCCCTACCTCCTGCCCAGTCAAGTATGTTCTGGTTAATATCCAATTATCTGCACCTTCGTACTTATTATGTCTTAATATTTCGGATATGATAACCAGAAACTTGAGAGTAATGCTAATGAGGAGCATAGAACAAGAATTAACCAGTGACACACTCAATGATCCTTACTGAGAAAAGTAACTCCTTCTGCCTCCTCGACATAGCAGTAGAGCTACCAACACATTTTCATTAAGTAATACTTTTGATCCTGTCTTTATAGGAGGTTAGGATAATATTTAGGTTAAAATCCTTATTTTTGCATGCCTCATAGACTGTGTGTGGTGAGAACATGGTCCCACACTATTTATCACATGTAGAGTTATTTTCTTTAGGTTCAGCCAAAGAAAAATCAATAATAAAGTGATATGGTGGTACCTACTTAAAATGCAAGTTATTTTGTGATTGAATGCACCTTTTTCTTATTTACACGTGTGTATGCATGCATGTACAAGCTGAATGGCCTATTATGTCCCTCAGCTTGTATGACAGCTGTTTTAGCAACCAACAAATTAGGTATAAATATCTGTGAAAGAAAAAAAAATCTAACTAATAAATGCTAGTGTAAACATTATAAAATTCAGATTTTCTATGCACAAAAGTGTCATGACCTTAAAGTTCAGTCTCAAGATTTTTGCCTGTGAAAAAATATTATATACCCTCATAGTGAAACGTCCAAGTAAAACCATAAGACCAATGTGTCAGTGGGACAGAACTGAGTAATTCTGTCATGTGGCCTTAAACTAACGTAAGTATAGAGCTAAATTCAATGTATAAGGAGAAAGGAAGAAGAAACATTCCTTTTTGCAGATTTATTTTTCTTAACTAAGCCACTGTTGGAGTATGTTGTGCAATTTAGGGCAAAAGGAGAAACCCCAGAGGAAATGAAGCAGTGGGCAGAGTGATGGAGACCTGCTCAAAGGTGCAAAGCCACATAACACGCTATTTTTATTACATGAATATAATCCGATATATGTGGTACTTATCCAAGAGACTTTACAGAATATGCTATTCATAACGTGTTGGACAAAGCTTATTTCAAAACACTGCCTCATTCACTGTGTTTATACTGAAAGGTATGAGGCTCATGTTTGGATTAGACTGAATGATAAAAGGGATAGTATATTTGTATAACCAAAAGCAATCACGAAACACATGCATCGTGGCCAGAGTTAAGGATGTGCCTGTGATGTCCTGTTTTGGTTTTCTTTTTCCAGTGCCTGGCCATGCAGTTTCAATTTTCTCTCACACGCTACTTTATTAGAGGGTTGTAGTTCAGGACCTCAGTGGTATATTCTTAATATCTGGCTGTTTGGTTAGGCACCCTTTCTCTCAACCCTTTTTCAGGCAACCTTCACAATGAACCCACTGTGCCTCTAGCTTCATTGCTTTTCATTGCACACCTATGCGAGTGCCAAGACATTAGATAACTGTGCAAAAAAACCTTCTCGCAGAACCCCCAAATGAGACTCCTGCTGAGCCCTGTGTAATTCTTTGAACAACTTGGGAGATGTTTATGTTTACTACCTAGTTAAATTAATCATTCAGAGGTAGTACAGCCTTCCATTTGCTAAGAAGTTTGGTTAAAAAGCTTAACCCAAATATCACTTAGTGCAAAGTGTGATTTGCAAACTGTCATAACACAATCAAATCAAAACCAATTTTCACCAGAACAGTTAAATAGTCTCTTCAGCTGACTGACATTTCCCTGCCAAATCTGAACTTTTAACCCACATTTCTCCTTGTGTGCTGTTATTCTTAAAGTCAGACTTAATAGGGATGGTATTTTTAACCTTTACTGACTAAAATATAACTTGAGAAAATGAGGGTAAAATGAAAACAAAGTGAAAATAAAGTGAAATAAATTAAAAAAAATAAATAAATACATTTGAACAAAAAGCTAGCCTAGCAAACTTAATCTCAGGGTTACTTCTTAATAATGAAAAAATTCTGTACTTTTTACCAGCAGCTGCATTTGCACCAGTGATGGAGTACACCTTGCTGTACAGACCGGAATTGTACCGTCAGGAAAAATCCTTCATGGCGGTGCACGGGAATAAATTAGGTGACAGAAAATAGGACTCTAATTTCTATGATATGTCACCTAGGTTATCGTATTTTACATCAAATGCTGCTTTTGTGCTGCATGTGCATCTCTTTCTACCCTAGTGATGGGTCCTCCAGGCCACCCTTTTTGTGAGCTGGTGATTTTCTTTGTCTCCTTCAGCCTAAAGCCTCAGTAGAAGTTCTCTTCTCTAACAAGAGAAGCACTCTAGCTGCTTTTTTTTTTTTTTTTTTTTTTTTCAGTGTATCCTCTTCATTCATCTCCTTAAAGGGTGAATTTGGAAGGCTCTTTGAATTCTCCTACTCCGTTATCTCCCACAAAATACAGTTAACTTTTTTTGTGACATCACACAGTCTCTCTTTTCCCTTTTCCTTTATGGTAGTGTTACAGTATTATTCCTCCTATTCTCCAAGTCTTTGCTTGACATGCCAAAAAAGCAATTTTGGGTTCATAACGTCAAAACAGGAGTCAGAGTGGATGTGATTTTGTGGTGGTTCCAGCATTCCGAATGACTTCTTCGGTAGCCTAGAACAAGCCATTGAAATGTGGAATGGAGACAATGCTTATCTGAGGAGATGTTTCAAGACAAATTAGTTAATGTACATTAAGAAGGAAAAGTACTATAATGTTGTAAATAGCAAGTAATGTATCCCCTAGCTTGGGTCAGGTTCCGTCCTGGATTCTTGACAGCACATGCAGTGATCATGGTAGCTGAAGGCAGTAACAGCTTTACCAAAGATAATTTTGAAAAAAGGATAAGCCATTTTCCTCTTAATATTCTGCCCTTCCATCCCTCTCAGCCCCTGCTACATCCTGCAAGTTTCTGCTCTTGCAGATGTGGCTGATAACAAACGTGCTGTTCTGGTGACCACATCTCTTGGAGAATTCTGCTGCTTGTCTTAGACTCCCCAGATCTGATTTGTGTTTGCTATCCATTTCAGGGCCCGTTTAAAAACACTGTTCCTCCCCTTTTACAGTATCATCACCTCTCATGGATGCAGTCCAGCTGATTTCTATTCGTGACCTCTCCATCTCCGCACAAGGGTTGTCTTTGATTTCTTCCCCAGTCAGAACCAGCTAAAAAACAGAAAGATAACACAAAGTGTGATGGTTTCCATGACTCAATAACATTGGCTTATTTCTCTTCAGAATTTGTCCTTTGTCACTGCAATTCTGAACATTGCTTCAAATTCTATCTATTCTGCAGGTCCTATACCCTGCAAAAATCTACTTCTGTATATTCTGCTATCGTGTGAAAATACTTTTTTTCTCCCTTATCTAAAACAGTTTCTCTGTCTTCCTTGGTTATCACTTTAATTTGTAACTAAATATTGCTGTGCTTTTGTAAAGAATTTGTGGATTCACCCTATAAAATATGTTGGCACTCTTTAGTTTTCAATTGCTTATTGTGGCACTCAGCTAAGTCTTGTAACAATGACAGCACTTGTGCACCTTCAGGAGAGTTTTCATTTTTCAGTGTTCTCTGCTGAAATTACCTTCTTTTTATTCTATAGTCTTGATTCCGTATCAGCTGTATCTGGCACCACAGATCTTGTAGCTTTAAATAGTATGCCTTAATATTGCCCCCTTTGTATGCTGGATTGTAATGAAGCAACATCAGTAAATTGCAGTGAAGGGTGATTGTTGCACAGGGATGACTACTACACCTTGGGGTCCATTTGCACCAGATTATTTTTTTATTGTTGTTATTACATCCCATCTTCTTTATTCTCTTGATGCCAAACTTGCTGTTGGACATCGGCACAGCACAGGGGATCTTTAGAAACATTGTGGACATCAACTTGTCTCTTAGGTACACACCAATGACTGTTCAGTTCCAAGCTGTGGTGTCCTGGGTGGCTCTGCAATACTTCAGTGATGCCAGCTTGGTCTGGTGACTTGACTTGCCATGTTCTTCATCATTTGCTCTTTAAAATATTAGTTTGTTGTTGGGAAAAGTGACAGGGATTTCTTGCTAGCCATTTTCAGACAGAAACAATACTAGGTTTATAACAAGTGCAGCATGCTTTTTCCCTCCTTGCTATTCCCTATACGTCTTACAATACAAAAGAGTGCAAAAAAATGATTTTGCTTCAGCTGTTTCCTTTCCTTTTGGCACTGTGTTCACATAAAAGGAAGAATTTTAGCAGTGGTGTTAGTTTATCATCCATTCTCAAGGAACCCTTCTGCAAAATTCAGTTTCACCCAAGTAATAAAAAATATTGTTGTGAAGATACAAATATTTTAATAAAGGCATTTTCCTTTCAAAAATCTTTCCAACTTATAGTGTCTGAATACAGGTTTCAGACAAGGTAATAGTGCAGCTTTCAGCCTTAGTTGTACAAGAGGCAGTGTTCAGTCATGAAGGCAACTTCCAACTGTTTTCTCAGACAACAAAAGGGAAGATTTCATATATGTGGAGGCTAAGAAATTGACCTGTGTTCTGCGGCAAAAGAGTAGCTCAGGAGACCATAGCTAACATGATTACTAGAGGTAGAAAGAACCGTTTGTTGCCCATTCCCCTGTACCCTTCTCACTGTAGCGTGAAGCCTGAGCACTTCCACTTTTTGAGACATTTGATAGCAGTGATCCTGTCCCCCCTCCCACTGCAGCATGGGAATTCAGCATCCCAGCTGGTGCTTTGCTAACGGGATGACTACAGACTACTACTAGTAGTAGTCTACTACTATGTAATCTACTACAGAACAGACTACGGCTCTGTTGTGTGGCATACATAGCAGCTGGGCTCATGAGTAGGTCAGCTTGTGGCTTTCATGGCCCTTTGGTGCTGCCCTTACCAGGAGTGTTTGCACAAAGAGACGTGTCCCAAAGCAGAAATGTCCCAGGGTCTTCAGATTCAATAATGTACTGGCACCTCTGTCTCTCACACACCCCTTGCTGCAAACACTAAAAGTTTTAAACAGTCTTGCATGTACATTATGGATTGTAATGAAGAGGTCTGATTCTGAAAATCTAAAAGTATGTGTATGATTTTATTACAAATAGCTTCCACAAGCTTCCTTTCATACAGAAATCAGTCTACATATGTTCTTCAGTGTTTGTAAGACCTGGGGCCTGAATTACAATTCTGGGTGATATTTTAGCAGCATGTTCTAAATAAGAAAAATATATATATCTTCCATAATGAAGTCATCATCCCATTAAAACATCTTTCCCTCAGTAATATCAAACATGAATTTTGAACTGTAACTTGGATTTTTTTCCATCTTTATGAAGATGACACATTGTTTTCATTGGAAGGCAGCTTTTTTTCATTTTCTTCCTTAGCTTAATACTACAGCTGTGTAACATTGCGATTTAAGTCAGGAATTAGAACTGACGCACCTTGAATTGAACTATCAATTCTTTTAAAACTGACGCCAGTTCCACACTATTCAGTCGTACAAACTTCCGAGTATGGGCCAGAGAACATTGATTTTTAGCTGTCATTTCTAGCGCACACTGTAGAATTGAAATTTAAACCTTAATCCACTCTTTAATACAATTAATTTTTAATGTGCAGTAATACTAATTGAAATAGCCTGAATTTAGTAAGTCACCACAAGACATTTTCAAAAGCAGGAGACTCCACTGAGAGCTGGAAGGACAGATAATCATTGTTACAGTGTTTACAGAATAAATGCACACTCTGCAGGCAATTCCATGCCAAGAGATTTTTTTGTTAGCTTACATTAATATATTTCATTGTGGATTTAAATTTGTTTTCAGTGATTCATACTGAAATACATCTGTTGCCGAGAACAAAGTTACTTCGATTTCATTTTAATGGAAGTGTTTATTTTTATAGAATATGTTCAGTCCTACATCTGTATTTTGAATATGACCGTCACTATATTATCTAGTTGTCAAGTGCATTTTGACATGCACAAAAATGTATTCAATTTGCTACCTGTAAGATGGTCAGCCATGCAGTTTCTATGTATGATGAACTGAAGCTGCGTGTTCTGTATCTGACTCTTTTTTTCCCCTAGGTTTGACTTTCATATAAGCGATATATCTTGTGCCCGCCTGATTTCACTACATCACTTTTAATTTTCAGACATGGTCTTTTCAGATTTTTTAGTAGGGAGGATGAAAAGGGGTTTCTAACTGAAGGGGAACAGATCTTACAGAATTAACCAAGGAGGGTTTCAGTCATTTTTATAATAGCAAGATGCCAGTGCTACGTTTACCTGTTAAGAAAAAATACTTTTTAGGATGCATCAGTTCTTCTGATGAATGGGTTTGTACAGTGTTCAAAGTGAGCACCAATGTTAAGTGAAAAAAAAAGTCATGCACTTTATATCACCCATTCATGGCTTTCACATTACAGCATTTAATAAGCCAATAGTGCTGTTAAATATTTAGGAAAGGTTCCCTCAGAACCTTGCCATATATTCAAATGGGATTTTGAGGCATTTTGCAGCATATCATAAGTCAAAATTGTGCTTTAGTTCTTGAAATGGTTGTAACATGGCGTATTTCCTAAATGAAGTGCAGGACAATAGGGCATAAATACATTCAGCAGATTTCACACCCACAGAACACCAGAATTGATTCCCATTTTTTGGATTAAGGGTTCAAACTGACTCCCATTTTGTCACTGCTAGAAGAAGGCAGTGAGTTTATTTGCACAGAATATTAAAACGGTATTATAGTGTTTGGTAAAAACCCTGCAACTCACAGTGTGATATTTTTAAAGGCTCCTTACCAGTGCATCATTTGTAACAATGAACATTTTCTGAGGTGGGGGTGATAGAAAAGCAGAGATCAAGTTGTTACCCTCTTCTGAGACTGACAGTACATCACTAGGTAATGCTTTTAGGTTCTGTGGTATGCAAAACAGAGATTTAATAACATAGTTGCTGCATGATGTTGTTAATCAAACAATAATAAATCATTAGAAACCCTGTCTTCTTTGACAAATGCCTGCATGTTTCAGATCCTTGTTGTATGCTAATTAATCCTCAGTAAGTACTTGTATAATAATTAAATGTCCTGCACTTAAAATACAACCGAGCCTGTTTATACTGTTTAAATAAGTGTACCTCGTGTTATCTTTGGAAGGAATTTGGGTTTGGTGTGTGGGGAGATGGGTATTCTCTTGGTTTTGGGGGGTGGCTTGCAGATTTTAGGTGCTATGCGTGATGTGCACCCCTCTTTCCCCCATTCAGATTTAAGAGTAGACTCCAAAGGTTGGGTGAACCTGTCTGACTGTGAAATCAATCCATTTGCTGCTGCTGCCTGAATGAGTACATTATTGCCCCATGCAGAGGCAGCACAAAGGTTCTGCAGTCTTCTGGCTGCGGTGACAGGTAAGGAACAGCTTTGCAGGTGCTCGGCTGCCTGGCTTAAGGCTCCTGCTCTGCTGTTTCTTGGGGATGTCTCTGGTGCCCCTACTCATTACTTGCTGTGCGAGCTGTCTGCAAGAATTTGGGCTCACTGAAGAACTGTTTTTTTTTTCAGCTGCTCTTAAAAAAAATAAAATAAAAATGCTATATGTAGGTATAAGTCACACTGAGTGTTGTTGGTACTTCAACCTGTGAAGGTGGAAGGCAGCATTCTTCTACAAATTTCATTTTCAGTCTGGGTAAATGTATATTTTTTATTTATTTTTTTTTATTTTCAATTTGTATCAGCAGGTATCACCTGCATTTTCTAAGTATTGTAGAAAAATAAGTCATTTCTGAAGAAATACCAGTGTAGCCTGTTTATTAATTATTTGGGTTTAATATTGGATTTGTTTTGCATGAGAAATCATGTTCATATGTATAGCATATTTGTATAAGTATTCAGAAAATTAGGGTGTTAATTGAATGCATGTGTCTGAATATATGGAAAGGTCTATATAGTTGTATAGGGTAGACGTATTTAATATGCATAGCTTGATGTATGTTGACCTCAGGTTATGAGAGTAGAAAATCCCATTTTCCAGCTTGTTTCAAATGTAGTAAAAATGCTGCTTCAGTTGCTTTATGCTACTCACATTGGGAAAGGTGCTTATACTGTGATAATTATCATCAAGGAATATTAATGCGTTCAGCATTTGTAACCCAAAAACTCATTATAGCTTAAGCTGTGCATCATCTGTGAAGAGAGAACTTTGCCAGAATTCGCTCTTCACAGGGGTTGCCTCCTGCTTGTGATGGAGTGGTCAGAGTATTGTAAGAGGTCACTTAGGCTATTTTTGAAAGCTGAAGTTTTGCAATTTTTGATTCACTACCTTCTGTCTAAATAGCTTAGAATTCTTCCTCCCCCCCAAAAAATTTGCTTTTTCTAATTGAATGCCTGGTGAAGTGCATAAAGCTAAAAGATTGCATCTCATTATGTGCAAGAGGCTAAAGGTGTAGACATAAATATTGCACATCAAGGTCATGGAGATTTCAGGGTCTGTACTTCCATCAGCATACATGGGATTTGCACAAACACCACTGCCACTCATGTTAATGGGAATTAGCCATTCAGATCCTGTGGTCTTTGATAAGGACCTGGCTATTTACTTGTGTCAAACTGTTGATGCTTTTGCGAGCTACTTCCACCTGAGTTCAATATTCATGTATTCAGGGTAGGACTATATTTTGTATCCTTAATGCTGTTTCACCATGAAAAGTAGGGTTTATCATTTTTACGCCTGTTTTCCTTTATGTTACAGAACCCACAGTTAAACAGTCTGCACATAAAATATACCTGGACAGCTTGTTCAAAGCATCAGAGGCCGATTCTTTCCTCTCTAGAGTTTCACATCAATGTCCCTGAGTTGACTTAGCTGATTTGCATGAATGTTGTTGAGAGGAGATTCAGTCCTGTAAGGGCTCTTTTGTATTTCTGTAGTATGGCTTGTTGTGAGAGTCTGTGTGTGGCTGCACATTGCCGTACCCATAGACATGCTAGAACGATTACAGAATAGGATGACCATAAGGTCTTAAAATAAATAATGTTCTACAATAAAGAATTTCTTTTTTGTTGACTTGCAATCGAAATCTTCCTTCCAAATAAGCACTATTTTCAGATGAATATCATGCTTCCACCCTTGCTAATGAAGACTGCAGCAAAGCCAAAATTATGTTGTTCAGTACTGTTGTTGCTGGGATTTTTAATATGGCGAGGTTTTATTATTTCTCCTCCCCAATACTGATACATAGCTTGTCATTTCTCACTCTTAATATTGCCTTATGTTGCATATTGTAGTTTGCTTTGTGTTAGTCTGAGAAGGCTGGCTTTCGTGGGCTGCTTTGTTTCTGAGGTCAAGATGTGAACCTGGCCTTGCTCCTGGGAGGACTAGAAAAATCTATTTCATAACTTTCTGCAGGCCTCAAAGAAGGCTAAGAAGAAAAACACAAAACCCACAGGCTTAGTTTAGACCGGGTGAAGAGTTGGATTCATCAATAGGAAAGCTTGCAGCTGATCAGCTTTTCTTGTCAGAAGGAGTCCCTGCTGCCATTGCATACTCCAGTGGTATGGGAGAGCTTTGGGAAGCCCTGTAAATCTTTTAAATGCCCAAACATTTCTCCAGAAATACCTGACCTAAAATACAGAAAAATCTGCTGAAGTAAGAAATTACCTGCCTATTAAATCACTAAAATGAAGGTCTTGAACAGTAAGTAAACATAGCCCTTGTGAGCAGAGTGCGGGTATTATGGTCTTGCCCAGTTCATTGACGGGGCATGACTTTGGTTTGTGCAGTAGAGTGCTAATGCCTCATAATGAATGGCTGTCTTGAACCAGAGAGAGATTCTCAGCAGGTGAGAACACTGTTGATGGGAAATAATATGGTACCATATCTGCTGTGTGGATGTAAACTTAATAATCTCTATGAATTTTGAGTAACTCATAACCCTGCTTCCCTTCCAAAGAAACATTATGAAAAGATTGCTTCCAAATCCTTCAGATATTCACTGTGCTTGTGATAGATGCCTTAGTCTTTACCTCGAGGCACTGGAAATGAATGTGTGTTCTTTGCCAGAGATAAGGATGTAGACTTTAGAAGGAGCAAATTGTATTTTCATGTTTAAGTTCACCGTTTGCACTTGATGTAGTGAAAGCCAAATGTGAAGAATTACTTTTCAACATTATTTCTCTGCCTTCTGTATCTCTGGACCTCTGAATTATTATGCTAAAATGTTCTATTACATATAATGAAGAAATGCTGGAAATCTGGAAATAGAGCAAGATTGCCTCCATCGATTTGGCTGTACTTGGATTCCTCTAGCTACATCTTAAATCACAAAAAGGGTCATCTTTGTGCAGCATAATAACATTGTTGAAAAGACCAAACAATCTGCGTTTGCTGAGGGTATTACAAATGAAACCATTATCCAGTTTTAACGGTTCCTCCTTTTAATCAAAAAGGAAAGTGATGGGATTGATTCTTATCCCACCTACACCAACACAGCTATGCTGTCTTCAGTGAGCTACAAAGTAAATGCTTATGACAAAGCAAATGAAAAAAGGATTAGGTCCAACATTTGTATTAAGAAATTAAAGATTTATTTTGTCCTTCTTTCACTTTTTTTTTTTTTTTTCCATTGTTTTTATCTATTTGTCAAAATTCATGTTAAAGTACTGTGAAAGATGGGGAATGAGCATGGAGGCAGCATCTGCTTTTCAACTAGACCCAGAAAATACTAGCATAATTTTTAATTTCTCCTGGATTGTATTTCAAACACAGGGCTTTTTCTATGAATATTTGAAATCCTAAAACTATCTCAATTTTTTAAACAACAGGGAAATACTAAATTACTCATATCAAAAAAAAAAAAAAAAAAAAGAATAAGTGAAACCTTGAACTGTATGGTTTATTTTATACAAATCCAAAAGCTCAGAGATTTATAATATGTATAAACTCAAAACCGAGCAGATTAGATATTGTAGCATGATGTTCAAAAGAGAGCTATTGGAATGGTAGAATTCTTGGCTTGGCTCCCTCTTTAGATGTAATTGCTGCTTCATTAGGTCTTGGAAGAATTTCCTATGGTTAAATTTAATCAAATGGTTTAGAATGGCAAGCTCGTATGCTCAAAATTCCAATACCATTCAGAATTTTTAACAAGATTTCCCTCAAATCTGTTTTAAACAAATATTGTTTAACACTAACTGTAAATTCTGAGGTAATTCTTAGTAACTCATCATAATGAATAAAGTCTGATTTAGAATAGTCTGCGTAGGACTTGGATGCTAAAGGGGAGTCATCTGTTGTAGCTAAAGCCTGCTTGCCAGTAGCCTGCGCAATTAAGTAGCAAGACTCTGGTGCTCTTTTAGCTGTATTAGTGGGCAGCTCTGTGTTTTTTCCTGAGTATTTTTTACTCATGTAGCTATATTCTAATTCTCTGTGTTTTAATTAGCTTGGCTTGCTACGTTAGCTATTTCAGTTGATGCGGTTATCTTGAAGACTTCTTCACATACTTGCATAGCAGCAAACTACAGCCTTCCAAAGCATATCCACGAGGTGGGCAGCAGAGGCTGGTGTTAGAGATGAGTGAGAAATGTGAATAAAACAGTTCACGATGCGAAAGGAAGACAGGGTTGGGAAATGGTAAGGAGGAACAGAGCCAGCAAACAGTGTGTGCATGCCACTCTCCTCTTTCCAAAGGAGCCACTGGTAACTCTGGAAGTGTGTAAGAGCCATAAATGAAGTGCAGGTGCAGCACAAGTTTAGTCCAAAGCATATGATAAGAAAAACGTAATTATTGCTGGTACTGTGGAAGGAAGGAAAGAACAGGTAAATGAAAAGAGCATTCATTCACATTCATAAATTTATTTCACAGTGTCAGCTTTTAAAGTAATGAAGGGATGTAGGAGAGGATGGGGATTGTTTATTGGTTTACTAAGTAAAAATATGACTGCAAACCCTTGGAAACAAAAAAAAAAAGCAAGGTCTCTGTCATGAAGACCTTACAGTCTGGGTTTTGCAGAACACTACACTCAAATATGAAGCAACAACTTCAAAATATTATGGTTTATTTCTGAAAGCACCAACTTTAATAACCGTATCAAATTTAAATA
>NC_045560.1:117995878-117998378 GCF_009819795.1 Aythya fuligula
AACTGCTGAAAACTTCTGTTTCTACAACGACACAGATAGGCATGGGAGTTTAGCAGCACATGTAAAAACTTGTAAGACTAAGGCCCAAAGTGGGAGAACCTCACATGGCAGCACTCATTGAGCACAAGGAGTCCCACTTCCAGAGTCCAGTTGGTAAAAAACGGCTTGTAACTGTGTTAAAAAACATCACCTGTGAGCGTAAAAAGTGGGGTAAAGGATAGTGGAGCACTGAATGAAAAAAAAAAAAAAAAAGTTTCAAAGGGATATTTGGTAAAAACATTTTTTTTCATTCTTAAATAAAAATACAACGTGAAGACAGAAAAATGAGACCTATTTAGCTTATGGAAAAAACGTCTGAGTGGGGATTTAAAAGAGATGGATTATATTCCTAAAAGGAAATCAGTTTGATGCCAGTCAGCTTTTTGAAGTAGCAACTAATTTGAAAACAAAGGGTTCATGACTGGACTACAGCAGACAAACAGTTTAAGAGGGAA
Organism: Aythya fuligula; assembly: GCF_009819795.1. Lineage (NCBI taxonomy): Eukaryota > Metazoa > Chordata > Aves > Anseriformes > Anatidae > Aythya > Aythya fuligula. Next base: position 117,996,373 of record NC_045560.1, read on the forward strand.
TATTTTTTCATAAAAAAGGGTGGATGGAATATGGAGCATTCTGCCAAAGTCAGCAGTGGAAATAAGCAGAGGGAGTTGGACACATTTTTGGAAAAGAAGGGAGTACTGGGGTACCGCCACTAGCTATGCTGTGGGAGCCAAGGTTAGGAAATGTAGTGCAATTTGTACATGCTCTGTTTATAGTAGAAATATGGAGCCTTCATAAGTTTTTCACCTGGCCTTTCATTTTTCCATATATGTCAGCATTTTTTGCTGCTTCATATTAATAATATATGTATATTTTAAATTGTCATTCTTTTTAAACTGTAGGATACAGCAGCATCTATGATGGAATGTAAAACATAATGTAGGTTTCAATTGCTACTGTGCAGTACTCAGAAAAAATGTTAGCTGTATGATATTGATGACTAGAATTAGTTTTTTATAAGTTGAGGTGTAACAGCTTGGCAGTAATGCCATCAAAACCCTAGCATTGCAAGAATGGCAACGTTCTCCTTCCTTCATTTGCACATTAGGTTTAATTATTTGCTGTTTTTTAATACTAGTTGGTCATTCTTAACATTATTGAATTAACACCAAACCCTTTATTGGTAAAAAGCCTTATAGTGCCCCATTTTATTATCATAGTGCAATACAGATTAAAATTGCATCTGTTAAGATTACATTGTGTGTTTGGATTATAGGAGGCAGAAGCACAATAATCTCTGCTGAATATAACTATTGAAGCCAATAACCTGTAACCAATCACATACTTCTTCTGTTGAAAAATGTGAACTAGAAAGGATTACATCTTGGAAAAGATCATAAATCTGTCACCGCTAATGTAATCTTTACAGGAGCTTTGTAACCAGTTAGCGACTAAAAAGAGATCATTACTTCTTTTGCTATAATTACAATCATAACACATATTTGATATTTTATAACTTTCTTTGTTCAGCAGCAAATGCATTATAAAGTGTACAGCATTAATAAATAGAGGCATAATGAATGTGACTAATTGATTTTGGCAGTCAAAGACTGGCATACTTTTTATACAATAGGGAATCCATTCAAAGAAGCTTAACTGCTATTGAGTGTGAGCCTTCAATGTAATAATGGGACCTAATTTGGATTCTGTTGTATGAGGTGAGTAAAGCAGTACAAGTTAATACTATATACAGCAGTGTAGTTCAGCGTGTAATATACACTTGCACATAGTGATTCCTCTGTTTTCACTGCTATAAACTGCTATATCCCAGCTCACACATGTGCTGCATTTTTTTAATAAACAGTCCTACTTGTCTACCTGTCAGAAGCATGAAGAAACTTCCGAGTCTTGTATGGAAGAAGGAATATTTGAATATTCCTCTTTTTACTAATCTGACTGTACGGGTACTACTTTTTGTCCTCATCTCTTTAGTGCTGGGCTCAGATTTTCCCTGCATGTGAAATCCACAGACAGCAATGAAAGTGCTGGGAGACAGCACAAAAAGATTAAATTGTATGCCCAAGTGCAACAGCATAGCCTTTTAGCAGGTGTTTAGTGAAAAATTAATTCCTTGAAATTCCAAGGGAGAAGCCTGAGGCTTTATGAATAGTATGACCAGTCTTACAATCAAGACTTTGGATGGATATCAAAACTGATTTTGTATTCTTTACAAAATCTCTGTAAAATAAATACATAACGAGGAAGCTACCTAATTGTGGACATGGCCATGACCAAATCAAATTAAACTTCACGCACCTATAAATCCTGTCATTACTCATAATCCTGAACTGTTGGGTTCAGAGGTACATTTCATGCGTGCTGTAGAGCCTGTTTTTTTGTGTGTTTGTTTTTTGTTGTTGTTGTTGTTGTTGTTGTTGTTTTTTACGGGACTCATATGTGACGGTGAGGAAAGGATGAGAATAGCAGGGAGAGCTTCCTACAGTTCATTGCTCTAGAAGAAGTCTTCTGGTCCTCAGCATGGGTGCAGGATGGAGCTAGTCCCAGAAAGCCCTGTCACTGTGCAGGGCTGCACTTGTTC